>NC_092279.1:26408085-26455585 GCF_036320965.1 Panulirus ornatus
CTCACTTGGCAAGTATCTTTGCTTCTTCTCTTTAAAAGTAGAATAGGAGGGGAGGATTTCCAGCCTCCTGCTCCCACCTTTTAGTCACCTTCTACAACATGCAAGGAATACTTGGGAAATATTCTTTCAAAAAACAGACAAGTAAATTGGAAGAAAAACAATTATCAGAACTTAAGTTCAAGATCACGTTCCATGATTAAAAACAGTTTTCTGATCTTTTTCTACCGATAAAATCAAAATACATGCTTGAACAGAAAGCTTCAACAAATTTTGCAACATTTTCATGCTGTATGATCAATTTATAGAGCTGCATGATATAGTGAAAGTTGTGTTTACTTTTAATATCTTTAACAGGTAAAAAATTCTTAGGTACAATGGCTGAACTAATAAAGACTTTACTGAGTTTCTCTGAGCGTGCTGGGGAAATTGCTCGATCCATTCGACGAGAACCCAAGCTTTTCTCCCTGTTGGTTGAGGAAAAAGGAGAGAGTGAGAAGAATCAGCGGTTTACACATGATTTTAAAACTTTAGCTGATGTATTGATTCAAGAGGCTCTCAGACATCATGTTAAACAGATGGTTTGTAGTATGAATATTACTATGTTGAATTCAGTTTATTTGTACCTCAAAAAATCATTTAAATTTAAGAGTGATTTGGATGATTATTAGATTAATATACTTGAATGTATGATAAGTTTAAGCTGTATGTAGAGATTAGAGTAGTTATACATGAAAGTATGTTGGACAAAGTCAAGCTTTTTCAAAAGTTGCATGATCTCTTTAATATGATTGTGTAGATATGATACTACTCAGTATTCTCTTTTTGCAATGTGCTGAAAAATTTTCTTTAAATCTTTGATTAAATCTTGAAATGATTATACACGTGATTGTACATATTTGACTTTGTTGACATATCTTATGTTGCTTCATTCAGATTCCTTCCCTGGGTGACTATGTGCAAGGAGAAGAGAGTGCTGAGTTTACAAATACACTTGGTGAAAAAATTATTGTGCAGATCTGTGACACACAGCAAGAAACTGCTGTACTTCTTTCAAAGGTAAAGTAAAAGAAGTTACTAATTATGCTCAGTCTTTTCTTGCACCGTACTGTATGTTATATTCATGTTATCATATTACTTGTTTTTCAGAATTCAATGTGAATTAAATGGCAGTTAGTTAATGTTCATCATCTTTTAAGTTAAGTTTTCCTTGGCACATAACTTTCTATCAGTTCACTTGCAGAAAAGTTTCTCTTTAATCCCTTGCAAATATCCCCAGAAGCACTATTACACTACTTCCCACATTCTTTGATGTACTACTGTATTATCTTCACTTCCAATCATTAAGCCCTGCTTTCTTTATGTCTTAACAGAAATTGAAATGTGTTGCCTATATCTTATACATTAAGCAGCTCCTCTAAGTATTTCACCCATTTCTTAATGTTTTTACTATGGGAAGATGAAACATTCCTATTCACATTTGCAAGCTAAAGCCTCATACTTTAGCAGTTTGGTATTGTACTTGATTAAAGCTAACTAAGCCCAGTGTTGTGCATAGGACTATATTATAAGAATCCATTTTTGTTCAAATAAGTCATAGTTACAAGTAATGGAAGATGCCCATTGCTGTTCTCTTGTGAAAGAGCCTAATGATGTATAGTAAAAGAACTCAATGCTGTACACAGAAAAATCTTGGTAATGCTTACAGAAAAAGTTTATTAATTTGCACCAAATGTTTACTGATATCTGCTTGAAGATTCTAATGTTATTCAGTTCTTTTCTTTTTTAATGTTGAAGGCTTCAGTTACAGGCATTAATTGAAATGTAGAGAGAATTATGAAATGGAAAAAGAAAAGACTAGGGAAAGTATTTACGCATTTTGGAGGAAGTAAAAAACCTGTCTTGAGATGTGCCAGGTCATAGCTATTGGGAAAGACATGAGAAGGTAGAGAGTTCCAGAGTTTCAGTGTGTATGGAAAGAAGCAGGTATTGAGTTACTGATGGTCACACAATAATCATGTGATGCAGCAGCTTGCCGCATATTGCGTGGTCTAGCTAGTGGTGGGGGCACGCAAGCAGGCAACTCTCAGTAGCAAAAAGCAAAGTAATAACTATAGAAAAGGGAAAGTGAACCAACATTGCAGCATAGGGCAAGGGGGTCACCCAAATGTGAGAGCAGCACTCCATACAAGGATGAATCAATCCCTTGTATAAGCAGAGCAACTGTTTAGAAGAGAAGTTTTGACATATAAACATGACACCCAGTTTCTAAGAGACAGACTTAGCTATTCCTGTAATGTGGGGTTTCCAGGAAAGAGTGGACATTATAGTAATACCAGAGGTATAAGTTTGTTGAGTATTCCTGGTAAATTATATGGGAGGATATTGATTGAGAGGGTGAAGGCATGTACAGAGCATCAGATTGGGGAAGAGCAGTGTGGTTTCAGAAGTGGTAGAGGATGTGTGGATCAGGTGTTTGCTTTGAGGAATGTATGTGAGAAATACTTAGAAAAGCAAATGGATTTGTATGTAGCATTTATGGATCTAGAGAAGGCATATGATAGAGTTGATAGAGATGCTCTGTGGAAGGTATTAAGAATATATGGTGTGGGAGGCAAGTTGTTAGAAGCAGTGAAAAGTTTTTATCGAGGATGTAAGGCATGTGTACGTGTAGGAAGAGAGGAAAGTGATTGGTTCTCAGTGAATGTAGGTTTGCGGCAGGGGTGTGTGATGTCTCCATGGTTGTTTAATTTGTTTATGGACGGGGTTGTTAGGGAGGTGAATGCAAGAGTTTTGGAAAGAGGGGCAAGTATGAAGTCTGTTGGGGATGAGAGAGCTTGGGAAGTGAGTCAGTTGTTGTTTGCTGATGATACAGCGCTGGTGGCTGATTCATGTGAGAAACTGCAGAAGCTGGTGACTGAGTTTGGTAAAGTGTGTGAAAGAAGAAAGTTAAAAGTAAATGTGAATAAGAGCAAGGTTATTAGGTACAGTAGGGTTGAGGGTCAAGTCAATTGGGAGGTGAGTTTGAATGGAGAAAAACTGGAAGAAGTGAAGTGTTTTAGATATCTGGGAGTGGATCTGGCAGCGGATGGAAACATGGAAGCGGAAGTGGATCATAGGGTGGGGGAGGGGGCGAAAATTCTGGGAGCCTTGAAGAATGTGTGGAAGTCGAGAACATTATCTCGGAAAGCAAAAATGGGTATGTTTGAAGGAATAGTGGTTCCAACAATGTTGTATGGTTGCGAGACGTGGGCTATGGATAGAGTTGTGCGCAGGAGGATGGATGTGCTGGAAATGAGATGTTTGAGGACAATATGTGGTGTGAGGTGGTTTGATCAAGTAAGTAACGTAAGGGTAAGAGAGATGTGTGGAAATAAAAAGAGCGTGGTTGAGAGAGCAGAAGAGGGTGTTTTGAAATGGTTCGGGCACATGGAGAGAATGAGTGAGGAAAGATTGACCAAGAGAATATATGTGTCAGAGGTGGAGGGAACGAGGAGAAGAGGGAGACCAAATTGGAGGTGGAAAGATGGAGTGAAAAAGATTTTGTGTGATTGGGGCCTGAACATGCAGGAGGGTGAAAGGAGGGCAAGGAATAGAGTGAATTGGAGCGATGTGGTATACCGGGGTTGACGTGCTGTCAGTGGATTGAATCAAGGCATGTGAAGCGTCTGGGGTAAACCATGGAAAGCTGTGTAGGTATGTATATTTGCGTGTGTGGACGTATGTATATACATGTGTATGGGGGATGGGTTGGGCCATTTCTTTCGTCTGTTTCCTTGCGCTGCCTCGCTAACGCGGGAGACAGCGACAGAGCAAAAAAAAAGAAAAAATGTTCATTGAGTCAAGAGGTGGGATTACAGAACTATCAAAGGAGAGACGAGAGTTGTGAGAGTTTTCGATAGAGAGGTGGGTAAAGACCAGGTCTTGGAGACATTTAATTTAACAAGATTTTGGGTACCCCACTGAGATATCCTGTCCAAGTCTAGGTTTATTAAGGAAGTTGTGGCATGATGAGATGCTGATTGAGTGAGATAAGAGGGAGCAGAATTGAAGGATGTGGATGAATGCAGTGTTGAGTCATCAGCATGTGAGTGCATTATGGAGAAGAGAAAATCGATAAAGAAAAAATGCAGGGGACAGGATAGAACCTTGAGGGATACTGTTGTTGTTGGAGAAAAGGGGGAGGCTGATCTATCAACAACCACAGAGATAGATCAGCTGAAGGGGAAGCCAGACATGAAGGAGCAAAGTGAGGGAGGGAAGCCAAAAGAGGGTAGCTTAGAGATGAGACTCTGTTGCCACACCCTGTCAAAAAGCCTTAGATATGTCAAGAGCAACTACAAGACTTCCCAAAATCTTTCAGGGGATGATGACCAGATACAAGTAAGATAGGAAAGAATATCACCAGTGGATCTTGCCCTTATGGAAGTGGTGATCAGAGAGAAGACTGTGATTTTTGAGGTGTTTAAGGACATGGGAGTTGAGAAGGGATTCAAAGACTTTGGAAATGATAGATGTCAAAGCAATAGGACAATAGTTAGAAAGGTCAGAGTAGTCACCCCTCTTAGGATGGGATGTATCAGTGCATGTTTCCAAAAAGGAATAGTTTTGGTTTTTAAGCAGAAACGGAACAGACAAGCAAGTACAGGTGCAGATTCAGAGGCACATGCTTTCAATTCACAGGGGTGGATGCCATCAGGACTATAAGCCTTGCATGTGTCCAGAGAAAGAAGTGCTTTTCGGACAGTCCAAAAAGAGATTACGGGAAAGGGCATAGGATTAGTGAGGTGCATCAGGGGGTGAAGGAATGTTAGAGTCATCCAAGATGGAGTTAGAGGAGAAACAGGAACCAAAGAGAGTTGCTCTGTCTATGGAAGAGACAGCTATAGTACCATCAGAACGGAAAAGTAAAGGAAAGGTAGAGAGACAGAAGGTGTTAGAGATGATCTTAGCTAATGACTAGAAACGCCTATCAGAGGATGATGAGGAGAGGTTATTGCACTTCCTTTGAATAAAGTAATGCTTTGCCTTGTGAAAAACATGCTTGCACCAATTATGGGCAATGATAAAAGCTGAATGGGAGCCAAAGGAATGAGAGTTTTTCCAAGTCAGATATGCCTGATCCCTTTCTTGAATGTCATCAGAACTGGAACAGTTGAACCATGAATTGGATGAAGAGGTCATCTTGGAGGAATAGGGGATAAATGCTTCCATTCTTGCAAGAATAACTTCTGCTATGCATTTGGTGGAGACAGGAGCATTGCCACATAAGAGACAGTAATTTACCCAAGGAAAGTCGGAAGTTACATAAGTTATTCCAGTCAGCTTTGTTGAGGTGTCAGTATTTATGCTTAGAAGGGGCTGCTTGGAGGGGGGGTGCCATTAGAATAGATACATTTATGAGAGTGTGATCAGGTAAACCAATTGGGGTGAGATTGTGTATTTATAGCAGAATGGGTTGGAGGTGAAAAATAATCCAAAATATTAAGAGAATGGTCATAGCTGTCAGGTATATGGTTAAGGTGGGAAAAAAAATGTGCTCTAAATCTTTGAGAATAGAGAACGTGAGGGCTTCAATCCCCCCACCATCCATGTGGGAGGAATTCAACCATTCCCCATGGTGAGCATTGAAATCCCTGAGGTAAAGGACCTCGGGTTGTGGATGAGAGGATGTCACAGTCTTATGGCAGGAGTTTACATAGTTGAAGAAGGATATAAAATTTGTAGAATTAGGAGAGCAATAGGCAAAACAGAGGAAAAGTGTAGTCATAAGGAGACATACCTTGAGCCTCATAACATCAAAGTTTGGAGACTTAAGGTCCTTGAGGCATGCAGCAAGTGTGTTGATGTTGGAATAAGCATAGACACCACCTTTGAACTAGAGTCGAGGTTATAGTTAAATATGAGAAAGGGACTAGCGAGAACATCATTAGACAGTTGTTTCTCAGACAGAAATAAGATATTAGGAGAGGTACTAGACCGATGGTGTTCAACTGAGGAGAGGTTATTAGAGAGACCATGAGCGTTGGTATAATGAATAGGAAAAGACAAAGGTCTAACAAAAAGGGAAAGGTCATGCCAGAGCCCTCCCTCTCATTTGCAGTAGAGTCAGGCAGAAACCTGGAGATTCTTAGCACCCCATGTTGGACTTGGGGCCATAGATTTGACAGACTCTGACATGATGATACTTATACATGTTTGAGTACCAAGGTTTTTACATATTCATTCACGGGTTCCATTCTGGTATCTTTTTGTCCATGTAAAAAATTTTGTCTGCAAAAATCCAGTGCTATACATTACAAGAATCAGTGTTGATTCATACAAAGAGACATGTCCAGTACACTGGAGAAATCCAGTACCATATGCTTCATAAATGCACTGGTGCACAAGCCCAGTGATTTTTTTATTTAGAATGTGCATTTTCAGTTTCTCAGTTTGCATCTTTTGGATCTGTACTTAAGCATTTAGAATCAAATATTAAATGCTTATACAATATAAGTGGTGTTTAAGTCTTTAACAATTTTACTGGTATCCAATTTAAGATACTGTTGCAAACTGAGAACTAAGTGCCATAAATATGTTTTCATCATACATGGTAAGTAAAATTTTTCACAGCAGTAATAATTTTATATACTTTTAAGTTTGTAATATTATGCACTGTAATGCATAATGCATTATGATTAAAAAATCATTTTACAACGTATTCACCTTTTTCTGATTACTAAGTATGATACTGTACAAGTATAATACAGCCTGCCAGATATCAGTGTGATATGCTGTTCTATACAGTTCTGTTCTCTGCCCATTGGACCACATCTTCACTCCAAAGGTCTTTAACAATATCCTAAACTGTGGCTTGATTAGAAAGTTGTTTATCCTGATTGTTCTTCATGTAATTTTTTCATTATTTCTTCTGAATCCGTCACTCAGCTTAGGATGCTCTACATTCACATCTCTTATCCAGGAAGGATATGGTCAACACTTGACATACAAGAAAAAAATTCCATAAAGTTGACAATAGTAGCCCTGCCACTGTTGACGACAGAAAGCTTACAGTTAGCATTTGATATACGATGCAAAAAATTACCATCACACTGAGTGAGTCTGCCAAGGTGATGATGCCAGCTTACCTTGTATTTTTCATGGCTGGTAACCATTTTAGTCATCTTAGTATATATTAAATAGTCTCTAGAGATCTCCTTCATGTGGTAAGGTTTTTGTTAGTAAATTATCATGACTATCAGTTTGTATATTCAGATCTGGATTGTTTCTCTGCTCATATTTCTTTTGTATAAGTTTAATACTGTTACCATCGTCAGTGTGCCATTTGTAGAGGGATATCTGATTATTATTTATTTATTTATTTATCATACTTTGTCGCTGTCTCCTACGTTAGCAATGTAGCACAAGGAAACAGACGAAAAATGGCCCAACCCACCCACGTACACATGTATATACA
The DNA here is from genome assembly GCF_036320965.1 of Panulirus ornatus. Lineage (NCBI taxonomy): Eukaryota > Metazoa > Arthropoda > Malacostraca > Decapoda > Palinuridae > Panulirus > Panulirus ornatus. Next base: position 26,415,542 of record NC_092279.1, read on the forward strand.
TACACGTCCACACAAGCACATATACATACCTATGCATCTCAACGTATACATATTTGTACACACACAGACATATACATATATACACATATGCATAATTCATACTGTCTACCCTTATTCATTCCCGTCGCCACCCTGCCACATGTGAAATAAAAACCCCTTCCCCGCATGTGCGCGAGGTAGCACTAGGAAAGACAACAAAGGCCACATTCATTCACACTCAGTCTCTAGCTGTCATGTGTAATGCTCCGAAACCACAGTTCCCTTTCCACATCCAGGCCCCACAGAACTTTCCATGGTTTACCCCAGATGCTTCACATGCCCTGGTTCAATCCATTGACAGCACATCGACCCCGGTATACCACATCGTTCCAATTCACTCTATTCCTTGCATGCCTTTCACCCTCCTGCATATTCAGGCCCCGATCACTCAAAATCTTTTTCACTCCATCTTTCCACCTCCAATTTGATCTCCCACTTCTCCTTGTTCCCTCTACCTCTGACACATATATCCTCTTTGTCAATCTTTCCTCACTCATTCTCTCCATGTGACCAAACCATTTCAAAACAGCCTCTTCTGCTCTCTCAACCACACTCTTTTCATTACCACACATCTCTCTTACCCTTTCATTACTTACTCGATCAAACCACCTCACACCACATATTGTCCTCAAACATCTCCTTTCCAGCACATCCACCCTAATTTCTGGAGTTCTTAGATGTAACTGAATCAGTCAATAGAAGCTGTGTTTGATGGTATTTTATATGTTAGCCCTATAGGCTATTGCTTTTAAATACAGAATAGCAAGGTATAAAGTGATTCTTGCTGCAAGGTTATTTGTAATATTGATGTACATGCTATGTCAGAATATTTGTTCACAAGAAGTGCCTTTAACTTTAGTCCACTTATCAGGATTAAACTATTTACTTGTTTGGTCTATAGAAAACTTATTTTTAGTGCTGAATTACCAAACTTTTGATGGTTGAGATAAAATTAGAGATAATAGTATGATTCAGAAAATATTGTCTTCACATTTTCACCTCAGATATGCACATTATTACCTTATTAAGGGAAATTTTGAGGGTCACGGTCTTGTGTACATTTTCATTATATTCTTTGCTCAGAAGAACTCAAGAGGGTTTGCTCTTAGTTCTGTCCTCTACGATCATTGATGGTTTCCTTATGAACTTTACATCCCAATATTAGATGAAATGCTTGAAATGCTTTTATCTTGATGCAATGAATACTTATTATTTAACCCTCTGAAACTGTGGCAGGAATTCTCACTGCGATGATCTTCAGTTATGGATGTTGATTCTTATGGTGAAGATCTTTGTGAATGTTGAATGGTTAGTTCATCTATCATGCGTTCCATGAACAGCAAGTATGCAGCTTCCCTCATCTGTGGATGCTGGGCCAGTATTAATTAAATTTGAGATGTTTCTGCACTTTTCATTCCTTTTCCAATTGGTATTAACATATGCCACCAGCTTAAGATATGCTTAGATTTTTTCTGCTCCTGCTTTGAAAGTTCCTAGCATGAGGAAATCTTTCGATCTGAGAGTAGAGCTGTCCTCCAGGTGTCTGAGAGATTGCTGGTATGACCCTGGGCAGCTGATTGACCACCAATCTAGTAGTACATGTCATTATAAAACTAACCCTAAAGTATCAACTTGAATTTCCAGAACTCTCATATGTGAGTTTAGGTAGGATGGACTAAGGATATGCCCACTGACTGTCCCTCTGTCCTGATTTTATTGCACCCTTAATATGTTAAGTGATAAGGCATTTGCCACAGTGGTGCCTGTTGTTGCAGTGAAAGAAAAGTCAGCACCTTTTACTCAGTGGACAATACCAAATTAGGCCCTTTTTTACTTTTTGTCCCCCTACTGAAAATTCCTTAAAAGATGCTTTGCCTGGATAAATTCATTCTAATTTGTTGTTGGAGATTAGGCATATTATGTGTTGGCAGGCATGGTTGGTATGGCAGCATTATATTTACATTATGTTGATTATTGAATATTGCTTTGATGTCATTACCAGCATTAGGCTGTAAAACATGTGCAGAGTCAATGTAAAGAATGTGTTTTGTAAGTAAAGACTGGGCAGAGACATGGAATATGTGATTTCGTCAACTCATTTCTTCTAGGTTCAGAAATGTTTTAGGAACTCAAAACTTACATTTTGTGCCAATGTCTCAGTCTGTTTACAGGGACAATTTGATTGTGAACAATGATATTATAAGTCTGTGATTCTTCATTGATTCAGTGTTTATTACTCTTCCAAGTTCACATATTTTTTAAAAATCATATAGCTTTGAGGAGCAATTAATTTCACCCTAAACTGAAACTTCTGATTTTAAAGAGCATGATTTTAAAAAGAAATTTATTTTTTGGTGTATGCATAGTGTTGAATAGCATGAAGTTCTTGTATTTGAAGTTAAAATAATACATGCTGGATCTTTAAACAGTTTGTCACTGAATATTGTATGTTCGTTAATGATCTCGAAAGCAGTGCACTAGATATTCTCAGATGAATTTTGTGAGTTGGCTTATTACTCATAGTACCAAAGCACTTGTTGTTTTGTGTAAAAGAAATGAAGGGTGCTTCAAGTAGTTGATGAGCCAATTGAAAAGGGGACCATATAATAATTCAGATTCATTCAAGATATTCTTCAGGTATTGGATGTCCAATACCTTAAGTTAAAGTTTATCTTTCTTTCCATACTGGAGCCTTTAGGAACATTTTATTTCACTGAACTTAAACTTCTGATTTTAAAGGGCACATTAATGATATTGTTTTCAGTTTGTAATGTATGCATTTGATTGTTTTGAATAAAGTAAGAAACTCATATTTAAAATTAAATGCTAGATGCAGAAACTTTTCTAAACAATTGTTTATGATTACTGTATATCTCTGTATGTTTAGTAATAGTCTCAGTGCACTAGATATTTTTTATTTATCATACTTGATTGCCATTTCCTGTGTCAGCAAGGTAGCGCCAGGAAACAGATGAAGAATGGCCCTTCCACACATATACTCATATATATATACATAGCACCCATACATGCACATATACATACATACATATACAGGTACACCACTGATTTTCTGGCACTCTTGGTTCCAAAGCCTTACTGAATTAACCATTTTGCTGGACCAACCGTGGTCTCGTGATGATAATTCATCAACTCACCTCTAACCCACTAATTATACATCTCCCATGTGTCTAAAGTATACCATGGACTGCTAGAAATTTGAATTAAACAAATATTGAATGTTTGAGCACCCTAAGATGGTAAGTCTGCCCTTAGATTGTTTGAATCCTGTGGGATCTTCTTCGTCTTCTGTTGTCAGTGTTTTCCTAGGTGTGCACCACCAGAATAATGCAGTTTCCTCTGCATCATACACCTGCTCAGGACTGAGGTGCTCGTCAGCTACGAGTTTCGCATATTACTCCACCTACTCGGCAGCTCCTTTGTGGTTTGCCGACCACCTTTCTCTGCACACTTTATTCATTGGAATTCCATGACGCTTCTTGAATCTTTTAAGCCATTTTTCACTCTAATGCTCATTTTGTAATTTATGTTCTTTATGGAACAACTTAGTCTGGTCCATTATCATGCTACCTGACAAGTCCACTCCATCACTTTGACGCTGTCGAAACCATTCCATCATCACTCGATCTAGCTCAGTGCTCTTACCATTTTTCATAGTTTCCCGAATCATCATTTGCTTCTTGGAATCACTGTCTACATAGAATTTCAATATTTTCTCCCTTTGCTTCTTTATATCATAAACAGTTGATGAACCAATACTGTAGATGTCATAAAGCTTCTGCACCGAAACACCACGGTTCATTTTTTTCAACAGTTCTACCTTATCTTGGATTGATATGGACTGGTGTTTACGTTTGACACCACAACTGACACTTTCATGTCTTAGAAGCCATAGCTAGGGTTAAATTTAAGCAAAATAAGCTAAGAATCTCACAGAATTGCAGTATCACCACCAAGTGCAGTGTAAAGAATGTAAATAAACGTGTCTTACACACAATGCCATCTGTGGCTGCCTGGTAAACTAGTCTGGTGGCCACAGTAATTTCAAGTTCCCTCACGTAATTTTGTCTGGACTAAAGGAGGTGCCGAACCATCAATTGCCGGAAATTCGGTGGTGTACCTGTATATACATACAGATATGCAGACATATGCATCTATACACATGTACATATTCATACTTGCTTCCCTTCACCCATTCCTGGTGCTACCCTGCCCTACAGGAAACAGCATCACTATCCCGTGCTTCAGCGAGGTAGCGCCAGGAAAACAGAAATAAAAGGCCACATTTGTTAACACTCAGTCCCTTGCTGTCATGCGTAACGCTCCAAAAACACAGCTCCCTATACACATCCAGGCCTCACAGACCTTTCCACGGTTTACCCCAGATGCTTCACATGCTCTGGTTGTCCGTTGACAGCACTTCGACCCCAGTATACCACATCATTCTAATTCATTGTATTCTTTGCATGCCTCTCACCCTCCTGTATCTTCAGGCCCCGATCGCTCATAATCTTTTTAACTCCATCCTTCCACCAACAGTTTGATCTCCTGCTTATTTGATGTATTCTGTGAGTTGGCTTATTATTCATATCACCATAGCTTGTGTAAAGGGAATGGAGGGTTCGTCAAACAGTTGATGAGCCAAGTAAAAAGGGAATTGTAGAATGTTTTGGTTTCATTCAAGATATTTTACAGGTTCTAGATGGCAATAGTGAAGCAGCAGATATTTTGGCAACTGTTGTTCACTCTGATATTTCATGGACTCCTGAACCTGAATTAGTGGAAAAAATACCTGATTTACCCATAGAAAGTTTAGGTATATGGATCGACCCAATTGGTAAGTCTTGTGAAATTTTAGTGCATTATAGTATACTGCTGGCTTTCTGTCAACAAACATACAATCTATCCTTGTCTTACATAACACTTGACAACTCTTAATTCACATAGCTCATTGTTAACTTCATAACTGTAGACTTTCATGCAGTGAGTGCTATGGGCTAGCCCTGCCTTTTGGCAAAATGATAGGAGCAATAGATAGAAGTAGTTGGTAGGAACATTAGGCAGGAGCATGAGGTAGAAGTAGTAGGTTTCAACATTAGATAAACACATTACTCAGTTAGGGGAAAAAGAATACTTTCCACGTATTCCCTGCATGTCATAGAAGGCAACTAAATGGGGGGAGGGTGGGGGGCTGGAAATCCTCCCCTCCCATTTTTTTACTTTTCCAAAAAAAGGAACAGAGAAGGGGGCCAAGTGAGGATATTCCCTCTGAGGCTCAGTCTTTTGTTCTTAATGCTACCACGCTAATGCAGAAAATGGTGAATATGTATGAAAATGAAAAAAACATAGAAGTAGTCAGTAGGAACATCAGGTAGGAGCCTCTAGAAACACTACAATGGCCTGTTAAGGGTGAGGCACTAAGGACTAAGATGCAGCATTGGTGTTCATTAGTTACAGAAACTCTTTTTGCCACGTCCACCCCGTTGAGAGAGTTCCTGCAGGGAATAAGCATCAAAGGTATAGATAGATGAATAGTAGTAGTTTATTTTTTTTATACTTGATTGCCCATTTCCCACATTAGCAAGATATTGCCAGGAAACTAATGAAAAAATGGCACAACCACTCACATACATGTCTATATACATATATACTATATGCACATGTATATATATATATATATATATATATATATATATATATATATATATATATATATATTTTTTTTTTTTTTTTTTTCATACTATCCGCCATTTCCTGCGACAGCGAGGTAGCGTTAAGAACAGAGGACTGGCCCTTTGAGGAAATATCCTCACCTGGCCCTCTTCTCTGTTCCTTCTTTTGGAAAATTAAAAAAAAGAAAAAAAAACGAGAGGGGAGAATTTCCAGCCCCCCGTTCCCTTCCCTTTTAGTTGCCTTCTACGACACGCAGGGAATACGTGGGAAGTATTCTTTCTCCCCTATCCCCAGGGATAATATATATATATATCTTTTTCACTCCATCTTTCCACCTCCAATTTGGTCTCCCACTTCTCCTCGTTCCCTCCACCTCTGACACATATATCCTCTTGGTCAATCTTTCCTCACTCATTCTCTCCATGTGCCCAAACCATTTCAAAACACCCTCTTCTGCTCTCTCAACCACGCTCTTTTCATTTCCACACATCTCTCTTACCCTTACGTTACTTACTCGATCAAACCACCTCACACCACACATTGTCCTCAAACATCTCATTTCCAGCACATCCATCCTCCTGCGCACAACTCTATCCATAGCCCACGCCTCGCAACCATACAACATTGTTGGAACCACTATTCCTTCAAACATACCCATTTTTGCTTTCCGAGATAATGTTCTCGACTTCCACACATTCTTCAAGGCTCCCAGGATTTTTGCCCCCTCCCCCACCCTATGATCCACTTCCGCTTCCATGGTTCCATCCGCTGCCAGATCCACTCCCAGATATCTAAAACACTTTACTTCCTCCAGTTTTTCTCTATTCAAACTTACCTCCCAATTGACTTGACCCTCAACCCTACTGTACCTAATAACCTTGCTCTTATTCACATTTACTCTTAACTTTCTTCTTTCACACACTTTACCAAACTCAGTCACCAGCTTCTGCAGTTTCTCACATGAATCAGCCACCAGTGCTGTATCATCAGCGAACAACAACTGACTCACTTCCCAAGCTCTCTCATCCCCAACAGACTTCATACTTGCCCCTCTTTCCAAAACTCTTGCATTTACCTCCCTAACAACCCCATCCATAAACAAATTAAACAACCATGGAGACATCACACACCCCTGCCGCAAATCTACATTCACTGAGAACCAATCACTTTCCTCTCTTCCTACACGTACACATGCCTTACATCCTCGATAAAAACTTTTCACTGCTTCTAACAACTTGCCTCCCACACCATATATTCTTAATACCTTCCACAGAGCATCTCTATCAACTCTTGTCATATGCCTTCGCCAGGTCCATAAATGCTACATACAAATCCATTTGCTTTTCTAAGTATATGGATAGAGTTGTGCGCAGGAGGATGGATGTGCTGGAAATGAGATGTTTGAGGACAATGTGTGGTGTGAGGTGGTTTGATCGAGTAAGTAACGTAAGGGTACTGAGAACCGATCACTTTCCTCTCTTCCTACACGTACACATGCATTACATCCTCGATAAAAACTTTTCACTGCTTCTAACAACTTGCCTCCCACACCTTATATTCTTAATACCTTCCACAGAGCATCTCTATCAACTCTATCATATACCTTCTCCAGATCCATAAATGCTACATACAAATCCATTTGCTTTTCTAAGTATTTCTCACATACATTCTTCAAAGCAAACACCTGATCCACACATCCTCTACCACTTCTGAAACCACACTGCTCTTCCCCAATCTGATGTTCTGTACATGCCTTCACCCTCTCAATCAATACCCTCCCATATAATTTACCAGGAATACTCAACAAACTTATACCTCTGTAATTTGAGCACTCACTCTTATCCCCTTTGCCTTTGTACAATGGCACTATGCACGCATTCCGCCAATCCTCAGGCACCTCACCATGAGTCATACATACATTAAATAACCTTACCAACCAGTCAATAATACAGTCACCCCCTTTTTTAATAAATTCCACTGCAATACCATCCAAACCTGCTGCCTTGCCGGCTTTCATCTTCCGCAAAGCTTTTACTACCTCTTCTCTGTTTACCAAATCATTTTCCCTAACCCTCTCACTTTGCACACCACCTCGACCAAAACACCCTATATTTGCCACTCTATCATCAAACACATTCACCAAACCTTCAAAATACTCACTCCATCTCCTTCTCACATCACCACTACTTGTTATCACCTCCCCATTTGCGCCCTTCACTGAAGTTCCCATTTGCTCCCTTGTCTTACGCACTTTATTTACCTCCTTCCAGAACATCTTTTTATTCTCCCTAAAATTTAATGATACTCTCTCACCCCAACTCTCATTTGCCCTCTTTTTCACCTCTTGCACCTTTCTCTTGACCTCCTGTCTCTTTCTTTTATACATCTCCCACTCAATTGCATTTTTCCCTGCAAAAATCGTCCAAATGCCTCTCTCTTGTGTTTCACTAATAATCTTACTTCTTCATCCCACCACTCACTACCCTTTCTAATCAACCCACCTCCCACTCTTCTCATGCCACAAGCATCTTTTGCGCAATCCATCACTGATTCCCTAAATACATCCCATTCCTCCCCCACTCCCCTTACTTCCATTGTTCTCACCTTTTTCCATTCTGTACTCAGTCTCTCCTGGTACTTCCTCACACAAGTCTCCTTCCCAAGCTCACTTACTCTCACCACCCTCTTCACCCCAACATTCACTCTTCTTTTCTGAAAACCCATACAAATCTTCACCTTAGCCTCCGCAAGATAATGATCAGACATCCCTCCAGTTGCACCTCTCAGCACATTAACATCCAAAAGTCTCTCTTTCGCGCGCATGTCAATTAACACGTAATCCAATAATGCTCTCTGGCCATCTTTCCTACTTACATATGTATACTTATGTATATCTTGCTTTTTAAACCAGGTATTCCCAATCACCAGTCCTTTTTCAGCACATAAATCTACAAGCTCTTCACCATTTCCATTTACAACACTGAACACCCCATGTATACCAATTATTCCCTCAACTGCCACATTACTCACCTTTGCATTCAAATCACCCATCACTATAACCCGGTCTCGTGCATCAAAACCACTAACATACTCATTCAGCTGCTCCCAAAACACTTGCCTCTCATGATCTTTCTTCTCATGCCCAGGTGCATATGCACCAATAATCACCCATCTCTCTCCATCAACTTTCAGTTTTACCCATATTAATCGAGAATTTACTTTCTTACATTCTATCACATACTCCCACAACTCCTGTTTCAGGAGTAGTGCTACTCCTTCCCTTGCTCTTGTCCTCTCACTAACCCCTGACTTTACTCCTAAGACATTCCCTAACCACTCTTCCCCTTTACCCTTGAGCTTCGTTTCACTCAGAGCCAAAACATCCAGGTTCCTTTCCTCAAACATACTACCTATCTCTCCTTTTTTCACATCTTGGGTACATCCACACACATTCAGACACCCCAGTCTGAGCCTTCGAGGAGGATGAGCACTCCCCGCATGACTCCTTCTTCTGTTTCCCATTTTAGAAAGTTAAAAAATACAAGGAGGGGAGGATTTCTGGCCCCCCGCTCCCGTCCCCTCTAGTCGCCTTCTACGACACGCGAGGAATACGTGGGAAGTATTCTTTCACCCCTATCCCCAGGGATAATATATATATATATATATATATATATATATATATATATATATATATATATATATATATATATATATATATATTTTTTTTTTTTTTTTTTTATACTTTGTCGCTGTCTCCCGCGTTTGCGAGGTAGCGCAAGGAAACAGACGAAAGAAATGGCCCAACCCCCCCCCCATACACATGTACATACACACGTCCACACACGCAAATATACATACCTACACCGCTTTCCATGGTTTACCCCAGACGCTTCACATGCCTTGATTCAATCCACTGACAGCACGTCAAACCCTGTATACCACATCGCTCCAATTCACTCTATTCCTTGCCCTCCTTTCACCCTCCTGCATGTTCAGGCCCCGATCACACAAAATCTTTTTCACTCCATCTTTCCACCTCCAATTTGGTCTCCCTCTTCTCCTCGTTCCCTCCACCTCCGACACATATATCCTCTTGGTCAATCTTTCCTCACTCATTCTCTCCATGTGCCCAAACCATTTCAAAACACCCTCTTCTGCTCTCTCAACCACGCTCTTTTTATTTCCACACATCTCTCTTACCCTTACGTTACTTACTCGATCAAACCACCTCACACCACACATTGTCCTCAAACATCTCATATTTCCAGCACATCCATCCTCCTGCGCACATCTCTATCCATAGCCCACGCCTCGCAACCATACAACATTGTTGGAACCACTATTCCCTCAAACATACCCATTTTTGCTTTCCGAGATAATGTTCTCGACTTCCACACATTTTTCAAGGCTCCCAAAATTTTCGCCCCCTCCCCCACCCTATGATCCACTTCCGCTTCCATGGTTCCATCCGCTGACAGATCCACTCCCAGATATCTAAAACACTTCACTTCCTCCAGTTTTTCTCCATTCAAACTCACCTCCCAATTGACTTGACCCTCACCCCTACTGTACCTAATAACCTTGCTCTTATTCACATTTACTCTCAACTTTCTTCTTCCACACACTTTACCAAACTCAGTCACCAGCTTCTGCAGTTTCTCACATGAATCAGCCACCAGCGCTGTATCATCAGCGAACAACAACTGACTCACTTCCCAAGCTCTCTCATCCCCAACAGACTTCATACTTGCCCCTCTTTCCAGGACTCTTGCATTTACCTCCCTTACAACCCCATCCATAAACAAATTAAACAACCATGGAGACATCACACACCCCTGCCGCAAACCTACATTCACTGAGAACCAATCACTTTCCTCTCTTCCTACACGTACACATGCCTTACATCCTCGATAAAAACTTTTCACTGCTTCTAACAACTTGCCTCCCACACCATATATTCTTAATACCTTCCACAGAGCATCTCTATCAACTCTATCATATGCCTTCTCCAGATCCATAAATGCTACATACAAATCCATTTGCTTTTCTAAGTATTTCTCACATACATTCTTCAAAGCAAACACCTGATCCACACATCCTCTACCACTTCTGAAACCACACTGCTCTTCCCCAATCTGATGCTCTGTACATGCCTTCACCCTCTCAATCAATACCCTCCCATATAATTTACCAGGAATACTCAACAAACTTATACCTCTGTAATTTGAGCACTCACTCTTATCCCCTTTGCCTTTGTACAATGGCACTATGCACGCATTCCGCCAATCCTCAGGCACCTCACCATGAGTCATACATACATTAAATAACCTTACCAACCAGTCAACAATACAGTCACCCCCTTTCTTAATAAATTCCACTGCAATACCATCCAAACCTGCTGCCTTGCCGGCTTTCATCTTCCGCAAAGCTTTTACTACCTCTTCTCTGTTTACCAAATCATTTTCCCTAACCCTCTCACTTTGCACACCACCTCGACCAAAACACCCTATATCTGCCACTGTGTCATCAGACACATTCAACAAACCTTCAAAATACTCATTCCATCTCCTTCTCACATCACCGCTACTTGTTTTCACCTCCCCATTTACGCCCTTCACTGAAGTTCCCATTTGCTCCCTTGTCTTACGCACCCTATTTACCTCCTTCCAGAACATCTTTTTATTCTCCCTAAAATTTACTGATAGTCTCTCACCCCAACTCTCATTTGCCCTTTTTTTCACCTCTTGCACCTTTCTCTTGACCTCCTGTCTCTTTCTTTTATACTTCTCCCACTCAATTGCATTTTTTCCCTGCAAACATCGTCCAAATGCCTCTCTCTTCTCTTTCACTAATACTCTTACTTCTTCATCCCACCACTCACTACCCTTTCTAAACAACCCACCTCCCACTCTTCTCATGCCACAAGCATCTTTTGCGCAATCCATCACTGATTCCCTAAATACATCCCATTCCTCCCCCACTCCCCTTACTTCCATTGTTCTCACCTTTTTCCATTCTGTACACAGTCTCTCCTGGTACTTCCCCACACAGGTCTCCTTCCCAAGCTCACTTACTCTCACCACCTTCTTCACCCCAACATTCACTCCTCTTTTCTGAAAACCCATACTAATCTTCACCTTAGCCTCCACAAGATAATGATCAGACATCCCTCCAGTTGCACCTCTCAGCACATTAACATCCAAAAGTCTCTCTTTCGCACGCCTGTCAATTAACACGTAATCCAATAACGCTCTCTGGCCATCTCTCCTACTTACATAAGTATACTTATGTATATCTCGCTTTTTAAACCAGGTATTCCCAATCATCAGTCCTTTTTCAGCATATAAATCTACAAGCTCTTCACCATTTCCATTTACAACACTGAACACCCCATGCATACCAATTATTCCCTCAACTGCCACATTACTCACCTTTGCATTCAAATCACCCATCACTATAACCCGGTCTCGTGCATCAAAACCGCTAACACACTCATTTAGCTGCTCCCAAAACACTTGCCTCTCATGATCTTTCTTCTCATGCCCAGGTGCATATGCACCAATAATCACCCACCTCTCTCCATCAACTTTCAAAAAAAAAAATATATATATATATATATATATATATATATATATATATATATATATATATATATATATATATATATATATATATATATATATATATTTTCCCTGGGGGTAGGGGAGAAAGAATACTTCGCACGTATTCCCTGCATGTCGTAGAAGGCGACTAAAAGGGGAGGGAGCGGGGAATGAAAATCCTCCCCTCTCGTTTTTTTCTAATTTTCTGAAAGAAGTAACAGAGAATTGGGCCAGGTGAGGGTATTCTCTCAAAGGCCCAGTCCTCTGTTCTTAACACTACCTCGCTAATGCGGGAAATGGCAAATAGTTTGAAAGAAAAAAGAAAAGATATATATATATATATATATATATATATATATATATATATATATATATACAGAGAAGAGGTAGTAAAAGCGTTGCGGAAGATGAAAGCCGGCAAGTCAGCAGGTTTGTATGGTATTGCAGTGGAATTTATTAAAAAAGGGGGTGACTGCATTGTTGACTGGTTGGTAAGGTTATTTAATGTATGTATGATTCATGGTGACGTGCCTGAGGATTGGCGGAATGCTTGCATAGTGCCATTGTACAAAGGCAAAGGGGATAAGAGTGAGTGCTCAAATTACAGAGGTATAAGTTTGTTGAGTATTCGTGGTAAATTATATGGGAGGGTATTGATTGAGAGGGTGAAGGCATGTACAGAACATCAGATTGGGGAAGAGCATTGTGGTTTCAGAAGTGGTAGAGGATGTGTGGATCAGGTGTTTGCTTTGAAGAATGTGTGTGAGAAATACTTAGAAAAGCAAATGCATTTGTATGTAGCATTTATGGATCTGGAGAAGGCATATGAGAGAGTTGATAGAGATGCTCTGTGGAAGGTATTAAGAATATATGGTGTGGGAGGCAAGTTGTTAGAAGCAATGAAAAGTTTTTATCGAGGATGTAAGGCATGTGTACGTATAAGAAGAGAGGAAAATGTTTGTTTCTCAGTGAATGTAGGTTTGTGGCAGGGGTGTGTGATGTCTCCATGGTTGTTTAATTTGTTTATGGATAGGGTTGTTAGGGAGGTGAATGCAAGAGTTTGGGAAAAAGGGGCAAGTATGCAGTCTGTTGTGGATGAGAAAGCTTGGGAAGTGAGTCAGTTGTTGTTCGCTGATGATACAGCGCTGGTGGCTGATTCATGTAAGAAACTGCAGAAGCTGGTGACTGAGTTTGGTAAAGTGTGTGAAAGAAGAAAGTTAAGAGTAAATGTGAATAAGAGCAAGGTTATTAGGTACAGTAGGGTTGAGGGTCAAGTCAACTGGGAGGTAAGTTTGAATGGAGAAAAACTGGAGGAAGTAAAGTGTTTTAGATATCTGGGAGTGAATCTGGTAGTGGATGGAACCATGGAAGCGGAAGTGAATCATAGGGTGGGGGAGGGGGCGAAAATCCTGGGAGCCTGGAAGAATGTGTGGAAGTCGAGGACATTATCTCGGAAAGCAAAAATGGATATGTTTGAAGGAATAGTGGTTCCAACAATGTTGTATGGTTGCGAGGTGTGGGCTATGGATAGAGTTGTGCGCAGGAGGATGGATGTGCTGGAAATGAGATGTTTGAGGACAATATGTGGTGTGAGGTGGTTTGATCGAGTAAGTAATGTAAGGGTAAGAGAGATGTGTGGAAATAAAAAGAGCGTGGTTGAGAGTGCAGAAGAGGGTGTTTTGAAATGGTTTGGGCACATGGAGAGAATGAGTGAGGAAAAATTGACCAAGAGGATATATGTGTCGGAGGTGGAGGGAACAAGGAGAAGTGGGAGACCAGATTGGAGGTGGAAAGATGGAGTGAAAAAGATTTTAAGTGATCGGGGCCTGAACATGCAGGAGGGTGAAAGGCGGGCAAGGAATAGAGTGAATTGGATTGATGTGGTATACCAGGGTCGACGTGCTGTCAATGGATTGAATCAGGGCATGTGAAGCGTCTGGGGTAAACCATGGAAAGTTCTGTGGGGCCTTGATGTGGAAAGGGAGCTGTGGTTCAGGCATTATTGCATGACGGCTAGAGACTGAGTGTAAACGAATGGGGCCTTTGTTGTCTTTTCCTAGCACTATCTCACACACATGAGGGGGGGAGGGGGATGGTATTCCATGTGTGGCGAAGTGGCGATGGGAATGAATAAAGGCAGACATTGTGAATTGTGTGCATGTATATATATGTATGTGTCTGTGTGTGTATATATATGTGTACATTGAGATGTATGGGTATGTATATTTGCGTGTGTGGACATGTATGTATATACATGTGTATGGGGGTGGGTTGGGCCTTTTCTTCTGTGTGTTTTCTTGCGCTACCTCGCAAACACGGGAGACAGCAACAAAGCAAAGTAAGAAAAATATATATATATATATATATATATATCTTTCTTTCTTTCATACCATTCGCCATTTCCCTCGTCATTGAGGTAGCGATAAGAACAGAGGACTGGGCATCTGAGGAAACATCCTCATCCAGCCCCCTTCTCTGTTCCTTCCTTTGGAAAAAAAAAAAACATATACATACACATGTACATATTCATAATTGTTTGCCATCATCCATTCCTGATGCTATCCTGCCTTACAGGAAATAGCACTAATGTATGAAAGAAAAATTATTATAACATAAGACTCTCCTCTTCTCCCCGTGCCTGATCACCACCCCATACATCAGCGAGATAGTGCCAGGAAACAGATGAAGAAGGGCCACATCCACTCACATCCATACATGAGCTTTCATGTGTAATGCACTGAAACCACAGCTTCATATCAACATCCATGCCCTATAAAACTTTTCATGGTTTACCCCAGACATTTCACATGCTCTAGTTCAGTCCATTGATAGCACATTGACCCCAGTATACCATGTCATTCCAGTTCATCCTATTCCATGCACACCTTTCAACTTCCTGCATGTTCAGGCCCCAATCGCTCAAAATATTTTTCATTCCTCTGTCCATTTCCAGTTTGGTCTCCCCATTCTCCTTGTTCCCTCCACTTTTGAAACATAACCTCTTTGTCAACCTTTTCTCTCTCATTCTCTCCATACATTCATACCATTTCAACATACCCTATTCTACTCTCTCAACCTCACTCTTTTTGTTACCACACATCTCTCTTACCTTTTCATTACTTACTCGATCAAAGCACCTCGCACCACATATTGTCTTCAAACATTTCATTTTCAACACATCCACCCTCCTCCACACAACCCTATCTATAGTCCATGCCTTGCAACTATATTATAATATGGGGCAACTATTCCTTCAAACATATCCATTTTTGCCCTCACAGATAACGTTCTCTCTTTCCATGCATTCTTCATTGCTACCAGACCCTTCAACTCCTCCCCCACCCTATGACTTACATCCACTTCCATGGTTCCATTTGCTGTCATGTCCACTCCCAGTTATCCAAAACACTTCTTTTCCTCCATTTTTACCCATTCAAACTTACATCACCAATTGACTTGTCCCTTAACCATGCTAAACCTAATAACCTTGCTTTCATTCATATCCACTCTCAACTTTCTCCTTTTAAACACTCTTCCAAACTCAATCACCAACTTCTGCACTTTCTCACTCAATTCAATCACCAGTGCTGTATCACTGGTGAACAACAGCTGACTCACTTTCCAGGCACTCTCTTCCCCCACAGACTGCATACTCCCCTCTCTCCAAGACTCTTGCATTTACCTCCCACACCATCCCATCAGTAAACAAATTAAACAGATATGGTGGCATCATATACCCCTGCCACAGACCATTCTTCACTGGGAACCATTCACTTTCCTTTCTTCGTACTCATACACATGCCTTACACCCTTGATAAAAAGATCTCATTGCTCTAGCAGCTTACCTCCCCCACCATATATTCTTAAGACCTTCCACAAAGTATTTCTATAAACCCTATCATGTACCTTCTCCAGACACATAAATGCCACAAACAAATCTATGTGTTTTTCTTAGTATTTCTCATGCACATTCTTCAAAGTAAGCACTTGATCCACCTATCCTCTACCACTTCTGAAACCACACTGCTCCTCTGCAGTCTGATGCTCTGTACATGCCTTAGCCCTCTCAAACATTACCCTACCATACAAGTTACCAGGTATACTCAACAAACCTATACCTCTCTAGTTTGAACACTCACCTTTATCCCCTTTCCTTTATTTGGTGGCACCATGCATACATTCCGCGAATCATCAGGTACCTCACCATTATCTATACATACATTGAATATCCTTACCATCCACTCAGCAACAGTCACCCCCTTTCTTGATATATTCAGTTGCAGTACCATCCACTCCAGGTGCCCTGCTGCATTTTATCATCTGCAAGGCTTTAACCACCTCTTCTGTTATCACCCAACCACTCTTCATGACTCTCTCTTCATAGATGACCCTGACCAAAACACCCTACATCTACCACTGTATCAACAAACACATTTGACAAACCTTCAAAATGTTCACTCCATCTCCTCCTCACTTCATCTACCTGTTATCAATTCCCCATTTGCCTCCTTTACCAATGTTCCCATTTGTTTCCTAGTCTTTTGCACATTATTTACCTCCTTCCAAAACATCTTTTTATTCTCCCTAAAGTTTAATGATACTCTCTCACCCCAACTCTCATTTTTACTCTCTTTCAACCCCTGCACCTTCTTCTTGACCTCCTGCTGCTTTCTCTTATACTTCTCCCAATCATTTGCACTCCTTCCCCGTAAGTACTGCCCAAACACCTCTCTTTTCTCTTTCATTAGCAACTCCTTCATCCCACCACTCACTATCCTTTCTAATCTGCCCACCTGCCACATGCATCTCTTGCTCATGCCATCACTTTTATGTAAATATCTCCCATTCCTCATTCACTACCCTTGCTTCATTAACTCTCACCTTTTTCCATTCTATACTCATTATTTCCTAGTTTTTTTCACACATCTCACTTACTCTTACCACTCTTCTCCCCAACATTGTTTCCTCTGTTTCGAAGACATCCACAAATCTTCACCCTTGCCTCCAGAAGATAGTGATCGCCTCCAGAAGATAGTGATCAGACATCCCACCAGGTGCTCTTCTCAGTATATTTACATCCAAAAGTCTCTCTTTTACATGCCTATCAGTTAATATGCAATCCAATGATGCCTGTTGACCATCTCTCCCACTCAATATTTATGTGGATCCCTCTTTTTAAACCAAGTATTCCCAATCACTAGTCTTTTTTCAGACCACGATTTTACAAGCTCTTCACCATTTCCATTTATAACATAATATGCATCCTGATTTTAACTTGGACCTATTTAGCAAAGACTTGAATGATTGCATAAGAGTCTTTTATTTAAGAATTACAAGATGCCCTCATAATTTATCTCTTGATTGCCTTATAGCAAGGATGCTGAAGTATGCTTATGTCATAAATTTTTCTCTAAAGGCTTATGAGTTCAGTATTGTAAGACACATGCAAAAGAATGTTAGACTTAAAATCTTATAATGGAGATGTGAATATTGTAATATGTAC
Organism: Panulirus ornatus; assembly: GCF_036320965.1. Classification (NCBI taxonomy): domain Eukaryota; kingdom Metazoa; phylum Arthropoda; class Malacostraca; order Decapoda; family Palinuridae; genus Panulirus; species Panulirus ornatus. The sequence continues at coordinate 26,433,377 of NC_092279.1, forward strand.
ACAGTAATGAAGTGATTTTAATGTTTGGGAATATTATACTTAATATTTCTATTTCTCTTCATGTTTATACATTTTTCAGTTGTTTATTCGTAATTGAATTTGAACTTGAAGATCTTTTCAGGGGAAGGATTAGGTGCTGTGCATCTTCTCTCATGAATCAGTATGTTGAAAACTTCTGCCTATATCTGATCCATCATGTGCTTGGTTTTCAGATTCAACAGGGGAGTACGTAAAGGGTGAATCAGGGACAAATCGTGGGGATATATACAACCATGGGCTTCCTTGTGTTACAGTGCTCATTGGCTTGTATGACCGCATGTCTGGTTTGCCTGTGGGAGGTGTCATCAATCAGCCATTTGCTCTGTTTGATAAAGAGAGCCAAAGGTAGAGAAATACTGTCTTCATACTCTCTTCTGTTTATGTGAATTTATTTTTTTTCTTGCGAAATCTCTGTTTATTGCTGATCACTGATATCATATTCACTGCAGTTGGCAGGGTCAGGTATACTGGGGAGTGAGCCACCAAGGTATCAACATTCATAACGTACCACTTAACACACTCAGCCCTGAAGACGGACGTGCTGTACTTGTAATGTCATCCAGTGAAGATTTAGAATTGTATCAGAAGTTTAACAAGAACTTCAATGTAGTACATGCTACAGGTGCTGGATACAAGCTTCTGGTGGTGGCTTTAGGATATGCAGCTGCTTGTGTATCTACTAAGGTAAAAATGAAAGTGACATTGAATGTTTTACCTTAACCAGTCATGAGTCTTTGTAGATATATATTGTATGTTATTTCTCGTACTCAAAACTGGATATTATTCAATATCTTTCAGAATATCCTGATACTGATCAAACATTCAGCTTTAGAATGAAATATTAGACTCTCAGAGTCTGGTTGATTAGATATTATGATGAAACTAAAAATGTAACAGGTATTCAGCTACATAAGTTACTCCTATTTGTGATTTTCACGATGCTTTGTACTTTTGAAATTCTGCTTAACTGAAGAATTTGGACTGATTGTTCATCATATTCACTTAGCTTCGTACTGGTATGATACTGATAATCACTGCTATTACTACAGGGATCTACATTTCGCTGGGACACAGCTGCTCCTCATGGAATTTTGGAAGCTCAGGGAGGTGGTGTTGTTATCTACAACAAGATCAGTCATCACGCAAAAGAAGTGGTAAGTATCCTAAATGAATGAATTAAAGCATTACCTCATCACTTTCCACTACCTCATCTCAGATTTGTGTTAGTCACATCAGAATGTACTTCTGTATCGTAATCAATAAATGCTTTGATTATGTTGGGCCAAGTAATCTTATCCTGTCTCATTACTCACAGCTTCATAATTGGGTGTCATGAATCATGTCCAGATAAACAGATTATTTACATCTATGAGTGTTTAAGACAGGAAGACAGATAATATATTGGTGAGACTTGAATGAATATGGATGCTTAGTAACCAAGTAATTTGATCTTAAATGTTAAGCTTGAATTTGTAGGATCAATCCTTGCTCATGGCAGCATCAGAGTGTCCCCTAAATTCCCCTAGGTGTGAAATGGGTATCTAGTCCATAGGATGGAGATTAAGAGGCAGATGGATGTAATGCCAGCCACTTTGCTGTGCATACCAGTAGCTGCAAAACTTTCTCGTCTATCCATCCCATGTGTGGACAGGGCAAAAATATATATAGTGGGAAACACTGCATCATATAAAAATAGACTACATAGGGTTGCCTTTCATATATTCAAAAACTGTGTACTGTAGCAAATGGTAGTGGAATGCTGAAGAATGTTCAGATATCTTTAATTTGGAGGTGAGACTTTTGCAGTGTCTATTGTTTCAGGATGTTGACAAGAACACTCTGAGAGAACTGCAGATCAGGTACCATAAACCGAATGACAGTCCAGCACAGCTTAGCTTACAGTGGAGCAATGAAGGTGGATTTGTAGCATACAGGGATCCAGGTGTGTTGTCCACCATCCTACAGTGTGTTGCAGATTGATGATAGTGTACTGAGAATTACACCATCATCTTTTCCAGTCTCTTTTCCCCATCATAAGTGGGACTTTTTGCAGAGCATAATCCAAATAGATATAATAAATTCAACCTGGTCAAGAATAGTCAGCTTTATCCGTGCAGAAATAGGGTGGAAAATGCTATATTCTGTAAGAAAGTGCCCTGCACTCACAACCTGTCCATTGCTGACTCAAACTTATTGCTAGGCAGGGCCTTTACTAGCTAGTCAGTCCATTATCCCAAGGCCCAAATCAGCCAACCTTTCCTTAGTTATGAAATGTACAGTACATTGTAATGTCTTCATAGTGAAAGTAATGAAATTAGTTACATTTCATGTTATTTCACAGAAGCTTATATATCTGGTCTTTAAGTAGTTACATTTTTTGTAATTAATGTTATCCCTAATAATGAAGCATATGTCATCTATTTTCAAGACATGAAATGCCATAGTGTGTTTGGTACTATTTTCAGTCACATTCCGGTGATGAATGTATGCTTTCCTTCCAGAGTATTACAGTTCTTATTTTTTGTTACTTTATATTTTACTTACCCAAGAAATTCAGAATGACACTGGAGTAACTAGTATATTTTACTTATCCTAGTAATTCAAATGTCACATTGGAGTAACTGTCATATCAAAAGAATAAAGGAAGAGTGTGTAGTGGTTAAGATTAGAAATATGAATGGTGACAGCAATCATTTTGCATCCATAAGATAGAGGGAATATTTTGAGGCTCTATTGATATCAAAGTTGCCGGAATACTAGAGATTAGAAGGATGTTCCATGCTAAATGACTGTAAGGGAGCGATGAAAGTAATGCCAAAGATATGGTGAGGTGCAGCATATATAAAGTGACCGGAGAGATTCTCAGGAAGAAAGACAAGTTAGTTTATGGAAGTTTTCATGAACTATGCACAAGAGCCTGGAATGAAGCCTCTTTGCCAGAGGATAAGATGGATGCAATAAATTTACCTTTGTTTAAGGGAATGTGTCAAGAATAATTGTAAATACTGTAGGGGAATTAGTTTGCAAAGCAAAACAGGCAAGATATATGAGAGATTGGTAACAATAACTGAAAAGGTCACAAATAGCAAGATGGGTCAAATGTTTACCATGTTATGAAGAGATAATAAAGACAGAAGTAGTTTACTTGTAGCTTTTATGGACATGAAAATGAGTATGGTAGACTTGACAGGGAATTGTGGAATGTATGTTGAGGAAATGAAGCATATGGAAGGAGTGAAGTGTTTTTACAGGAGTAGAGCATATTTAATAGTAAAAGGAGATGTGACTGAGTGTCATGAGTTTGAAGAAGAAAGACATTGATTCCTTGCATGGTCATAGTGGTTTATTATTTATGTGGAATGTGTTGAAAAAAGATTCATGACATTTGATATAGGTTTTTTTTAAAACTGATAATAGATAAAAAGGAATAAAACATGACATAAAACATGGAAGATTTTTGATAGGTGGAAACAGATAGACTGCAGGATCTTGTGAGACAGTTTGAAAGAGAATATAAGAATAGGGGGAAAAAGGTGAATGTTAATAAAAGCCAAATTGTTATACTGAGAACATTTATTTCATAAGGATGAGGCAGTACTTTAGCATAAAGTGTGCTAGTACCATCTGCATTAAGCGTATATGAAATCTAATTTGTCCTTAGTCCAAATCACTTAAAAATAAAATCTTGGGATGGACAGTTTATATAGGATTGTTAGACGAGGAAAACAAATTTTGGAAAATAATAAAGATGCGAGAATGATATGCATTGTGCAGAAATCATACAAAATCTTATGAACAAATCTTTAAAGACAGTATGTTGAAAATTTGGTAGATGATAGGTTGGTGAAGAAGATCAGTGTTAATATAATGAAAGGTACAAGAAAAGGAGATCATCATTGATTGGAGATGAGTCTTGAATCCTAATCTGTTTGGTAGAGAATTACAGATGAAACCTAAATATGTTAATAAGATTATATTACTGTGTTGTTCCAAAAATGACATATGTATATTACTTTGCTTTTGTTCATACAATTAAGAATTGGATTTCAATTGTATTAAGAATCAGGTATGTGAATGTACTGCTGCATGGTAACTAAGTTTGCATAGAAAAAGGAGATGTTTTCCCTGATGGGGTGGATTAAGGCAGTTGTCTTGGATGTCATGAGTGACATGGGGAAATAGAGTGGAAGAAGACTAGAAGGAGAGAAATGGTGGAAGAATGCATGGAATAGTGTGTGTGCATGGGATGCATGTTAGGAAATCGGTAAGTGGAGACCCTTTTGCTAGCCCCTTGACAGGAGTTCCCAAAGGAAACAGGCATCAGAGATATGGATAGATTAGATAACTTGGATTGAAGGCTACTAAATTTAGCTATGGGATTTAGCTACGAGAATTCACTAAAAGACATGGCTACGATAACAGCAAAAGGAGTAAGGATTGTGAAATACTTCTGCTGTCTTCAAGGAACCTAGACTGTGGATATAAATTTTTTTTTTTTTTTTTTTTTTTATACCTCGTCGCTGTCTCCCGCGGTTGCGAGGTAGCGCAAGGACACAGACGAAAGAAATGGCCCAACCCCCCCCCATACACATGTACATACACACGTCCACACACGCAAATATACATACCTACACAGCTTTCCATGGTTTACCCCGGACGCTTCACATGCCTTGATTCAATCCACTGACAGCACGTCAACCCCTGTATACCACATCGCTCCAATTCACTCTATTCCTTGCCCTCCTTTCACCCTCCTGCATGTTCAGGCCCCGATCACACAAAATCCTTTTCACTCCATCTTTCCACCTCCAATTTGGTCTCCCTCTTCTCCTCGTTCCCTCCACCTCCGACACATATATCCTCTTGGTCAATCTTTCCTCACTCATTCTCTCCATGTGCCCAAACCATTTCAAAACACCCTCTTCTGCTCTCTCAACCACGCTCTTTTTATTTCCACACATCTCTCTTACCCTTACGTTACTTACTCGATCAAACCACCTCACACCACACATTGTCCTCAAACATCTCATTTCCAGCACATCCATCCTCCTGCGCACAACTCTATCCATAGCCCACGCCTCGCAACCATACAACATTGTTGGAACCACTATTCCTTCAAACATACCCATTTTTGCTTTCCGAGATAATGTTCTCGACTTCCACACATTTTTCAAGGCTCCCAAAATTTTCGCCCCCTCCCCCACCCTATGATCCACTTCCGCTTCCATGGTTCCATCCGCTGACAGATCCACTCCCAGATATCTAAAACACTTCACTTCCTCCAGTTTTTCTCCATTCAAACTCACCTCCCAATTGACTTGACCCTCAACCCTACTGTACCTAATAACCTTGCTCTTATTCACATTTACTCCTAACTTTCTTCTTCCACACACTTTACCAAACTCCGTCACCAGCTTCTGCAGTTTCTCACATGAATCCGCCACCAGCGCTGTATCATCAGCGAACAACAACTGACTCACTTCCCAAGCTCTCTCATCCCCAACAGACTTCATACTTGCCCCTCTTTCCAAGACTCTTGCATTTACCTCCCTAACAACCCCATCCATAAACAAATTAAACAACCATGGAGACATCACACACCCCTGCCGCAAACCTACATTCACTGAGAACCAATCACTTTCCTCTCTTCCTACACGTACACATGCCTTACATCCTCGATAAAAACTTTTCACTGCTTCTAACAACTTGCCTCCCACACCATATATTCTTATGGATATAAATATTGTCACTTTTAGATGTATATACAAAAAAGATGAAGTCTTGTTTATATATATATATATATATATATATATATATATATATATATATATATATATATATATATATATATATATCTAAAACACTTCACTTCCTCCAGTTTTTCTCCATTCAAACTCACCTCCCAATTGACTTGACCCTCAACCCTACTGTACCTAATAACCTTGCTCTTATTCACATTTACTCTTAACTTTCTTCTTCCACACACTTTACCAAACTCAGTCACCAGCTTCTGCAGTTTCTCACATGAATCAGCCACCAGCGCTGTATCATCAGCGAACAACAACTGACTCACTTCCCAAGCTCTCTCATCCCCAACAGACTTCATACTTGCCCCTCTTTCCAAAACTCTTGCATTTACCTCCCTAACAACCCCATCCATAAACAAATTAAACAACCATGGAGACATCACACACCCCTGCCGCAAACCTACATTCACTGAGAACCAATCACTTTCCTCTCTTCCTACACGTACACATGCCTTACATCCTCGATAAAAACTTTTCACTGCTTCTAACAACTTTCCTCCCACACCATATATTCTTAATACCTTCCACAGAGCATCTCTATCAACTCTATCGTATGCCTTCTCCAGATCCATAAATGCTACATACAAATCCATTTGCTTTTCTAAGTATTTCTCACATACATTCTTCAAAGCAAACACCTGATCCACACATCCTCTACCACTTCTGAAACCACACTGCTCTTCCCCAATCTGATGCTCTGTACATGCCTTCACCCTCTCAATCAATACCCTCCCATATAATTTACCAGGAATACTCAACAAACTTATACCTCTGTAATTTGAGCACTCACTCTTATCCCCTTTGCCTTTGTACAATGGCACTATGCACGCATTCCGCCAATCCTCAGGCACCTCACCATGAGTGTTTTAGATATCTGGAAGTGGATCTGGCAGTGGATGGAACCATGAAAGCGGAAGTGGATCATAGGGTGGGGGAGGGGGCAAAAATTCTGGGGGCCTTGAAGAATGTGTGGAAGTCGAGAACATTATCTCGGAAAGCAAAAATGGGTATGTTTGAAGGAATAGTGGTTCCAACAATGTTGTATGGTTGCGAGGCGTGGGCTATGGATAGAGTTGTGCGCAGGAGGATGGATGTGCTGGAAATGAGATGTTTGAGGACAATGTGTGGTGTGAGGTGGTTTGATCGAGTGAGTAACGTAAGGGTAAGAGAGATGTGTGGAAATAAAAAGAGCGTGGTTGAGAGAGCAGAAGAGGGTGTTTTGAAGTGGTTTGGGCACATGGAGAGAATGAGTGAGGAAAGATTGACCAAGAGGATATATGTGTCGGAGGTGGAGGGAACGAGGAGAAGAGGGAGACCAAATTGGAGGTGGAAAGATGGAGTGAAAAAGATTTTGTGTGATCGGGGCCTGAACATGCAGGAGGGTGAAAGGAGGGCAAGGAATAGAGTGAATTGGAGCGATGTGGTATACCAGGGTTGACGTGCTGTCAGTGGATTGAATCAAGGCATGTGAAGCGTCTGGGGTAAACCATGGAAAGCTGTGTAGGTATGTATATTTGCGTGTGTGGACGTATGTATATACATGTGTATGGGGGGGTTGGGCCATTTCTTTCGTCTGTTTCCTTGTGCTACCTCGCAAACGCGGGAGACAGCGACAAAGTATAATAAAAATATAATATAATATATATATATATATCCATCAACAACAACTTAAAAATATCCTATGACAATCTAACGGTGCCCAGACCTGAAATGTTTGATATTACAAGTGATAGACAGCAGAGACCTACATCCAGAAAGAGGTGAGGCAATGACTTTCCATATCACATTACTTAATTCCACAATCATTCATTCAAGAAGTTGTCTACATAATGAAGTATCCACTGTTGACTGATACATTGAAGGTTGGAAAGGAACTTGGATATTAAGGTGATGATGATCCCATAAAGGTTTTGGAGGAGCAGGATTTTCTGAAATAAAAGAAAGGGAATAAGAGTAATGACAAGAAGAAGGTAATAGGAAAAGAAAGCATGAATTAAAAAACTTAAACTTTCACAATGCAACTTATCAAGTTAGGAAACCATCGCTCTAGCTCCTGCACCGAAACCAAACCTATCTATACAAGACAAACAAGTGGACAATGTTAACATGTGAAGAGGTTTGAGGTTTGGGTTGTCTATCTGTGTCTTTTATTGCTAAGGCTTTAGAAGAGAATATTATTTTTCATAGTGATCTGGCTAGTAACTATGAAAAGGTGAAGGCCAACATTCTTTAGCATGTACCAACATATGATGGATATCATTTTAGGTTTAGGGAGATCAACCCTGACAGAGGATAGACCACAGTTACATAGTGCAATTTGTTCCCTAAATATGTTGCTACTTTGACCAGTGGGTAGATTTGTCAGGCTTAAGTAAGTTTTATGAGGGTCTCCACTGCTCAGTCCTCAGAGAACAGTTTCTGAGGAAGTGCTACTACGAATTTAGTATGTTGAGGGAAAAGACTCTTTGGATGTTGTCAGAAGTGGTTATTTTTACAAAATGGTATCTAACTGCACATTGAGGACCACTCTTCGAAACCCTGAAGAAGACCACTAAAAAACATCTAGCAAAGCACCTTACCCCAGTGGCAACACTCTGGTTAATGTTTTTACCTTGCATACATCTAAAGAAGAAAGAAATTTTTCTGCAAAGCAATGTAGGACATTTAGCTTGTAACTGTGCATTTTATTCCAAGAAACCCAGGAGTCCTACTGCTTCACCTAGTGCTTGAGTCTACTATAGCAACAAGGAAGAAGCTATTTTGTGTGAGGAACAACTAAAACGTGGTTGCCCTTCCTTCAGATGTGATATAATCAGTCGTGGGTCTATCAACTGCAGAATTTTCAGTGATCAAAACTACATAGTGACAAACAAGTGGGATGCAACACTATGAGACACTTGATGTGCTTCTGTGAAGGTGAAAGCAAAAGAAGTTTTGCTAGAACAGATGACAGGGAGTATTAAGAAATGCATACTTACTGATAGAACAACATGGGTGTGCCCAGTTTACCACGTCCATGCCTCAGCACCATACTGTCCATGCAGGTGAAGTCAGTGTCACTTGTTTGCAGGTGACAAAGGTGATCATAAGAAACTTCTATAAAGCAGTAACTCCCCCAGTGTCTGTGGAGATGATGCTGGTGAAATTAATCCATCAGGAAAATGTGATTGGTGAGGGTGAGGAGTCCTCCAATGAGGCAACTACAGTGGTGTCTAATTCCACTGTTTCAGTGACCTCACCTGGTGAGGACACTGTCAAGTGTAGGAAAGAAGACTGCTGCATTAGTGGAGACCAGAGATGGAAAGGGGATCTTAATAATTGCATTCTGCTTCAGAAAGTCATCACCAAAGATAACATTACCTCACAAGATCTTGAAAATTGCACTGTATGTACTTTGATCATGAGTTCACTGATGCTGCTTCTTTGAACATTTGAATGTGAAGAAGTAAAGACCATGGAAATGTTACCATCAGCAGAAAACAACTTCCTAGAGTCCCAACTGAACATGTTTGCAGATGATGCAAAGGTCATGAGGGAAGTGAAAAGCAAGAAGAATTACATTAGCTTACAAAGGTACAAAAACAGACAACAAAGTTGGTCTGATACATGGTGATACATGGTAGATGAAATTCAACCCAAGCAAATGTAAAGTAATGAGGATGGGGCATACTGAAAGATAGCCTGTGTGAGAAGGACTTAGAAGTCAACATCTTCCCTCACCTGTTGCCAAAGTCTCTCATTATGAGAAATGTAAAGAAGATCAACTGTGTTTTGGCAAATATCAGAATATTTAGCATGCTGCTCATATCCTACATAATTCCAAAACTAGGATATGCTTGTCAGGTTTGATCAATCCACTTAAAGAAGCACAGAGAGCTTACAGAAAAGGTCAAGAGGAAGGCAACAAAGGTGGTACCAGAATTAAGAGAGCTAAATTACAGGAAAAAGGCTAAAGGCCATGGAAGAGCGAAGAATGAGGGGTGACCTGATCAAAACCTTTAAGTATTTAATATGAAATTAAGCAGGAAACTTCGTAAATATGATGTAAAGAAGTACTTTTGTGGTATAAGAGTGGAAGATGAATGGAACAGAGTCACTGAGGACATGGTTAATGCAGACAGCATACATGAATTTATGAAGTTGTAGGGTTGTAGAGAATGTTGAAGAGATGGGGCCCAACAAGTGTAAAACTACCTGCCCATACAGTACAAATGGGTGATCTCAAATAAGTAAAAAAGAATTACTTTTGAACTTTTACCAGTTCATGGCTCACAAACCTTTCATTGTCTGTCAGTGAATTGGCTGTCATTTCTTTAATAGTTAGTGTGTACTTAAGTATGTTTAGAAAAGTCAGCTTGTGCTTCCATTGATCAAGTGCAAGAAATGGAATTAGGGTATAGATATATACGAAAATACAAATAAAAGCTTGCAAAACACTCAACCTTGCATATGTGAAATTAGTGTTAATTCTAGCACCATGGACAGTAATGGTTGTCATTATTTAGTTTTAAGTATGCAATTTTTATATGAATGCCATACTTATCACAAAAGTAGCTCCTGTAGTTGATATAAATGTTTGAAAAGCAATTGAAATTATAAAAATGATTGTGGAATTTCAGATTACATTGTACAAAAGAGGAATTATAGATTTCAGGCTTTACTATATTGTATCAAAAGACAAAACATTTTTACTAGAAATTACTGACAATAATAAAGTTGTACCATAGTAACACATTCAAATATTAAAATGTGGCAGTATAGCCAGATTCATTAAGGGTGTTACTGAACAATCTTTTTTGTGAAGTTTGTGTCAAAAGATTTGTTATTGAACTTATTAATATTTCCAAGATCTATAGACGTCCCTTACCATCCATGGTTTTGCCAACCATGGTTTTGAGTACATACACATTTAGAACAATGCCATTTTACCGACTATGGTTTTCCACGGCTTATCTGTAGGAACAGGCAGGAGTGTCATAACTAGGCAGTATTGCTGGAGCAAGCATTGAGGTAGGTGGCTGGCTGCTTTGTGAGAGTATGGAGGCCAGGAGACACTGCATCACTAGTGACATACTGCCATCTTGTTATTACCTTCCAGTTTTGTACATTATTTCCTTGTACTTTTATATAATAAGCATATTTTTGAAGCAAAATATGCTTATCTTTAACTCTTAAGGGTCATTATAGGAAAGGTCACCAGATGACCAGCAGAATATTGGCAAAATGGTTCACTTGCTTGTATTATACAGTAGTGCATATTATTGTATACTTGAAAATTGAAAAGTGGAAATATAACAGGAATGAATGACATTTTCAAATTTCCATAATGTACATTTTTCTAGGGATTTGAAGTACCTCAGTGTTGAGTGTCAATATCTAATATTTAATATACCGTGAGAATTATGAAGGACATGGATGTTGCAGTATCTTGTGATTCTACAGAGGATTAACCCTGTGTTCCCCTGACCCATAATGAATGTACATGATTGTGCTTTCTGAATTGTATTTTGTTTTTATGCAGATGATCCATAGTGAAAGTAGTTTAGATTTTTCACTATTTAGCTTAATATTTTGCAATCCATAAAGTATGCAATCATTAATTTCAGGATTATGACACACCTTAATATTACCATATGTAAAAGACAATACTTATTTGCTGATATAAGTAATTAGGTGTGTTACTCCCCACCACACTTATTATGGAAAGAATTTACTGCATTAATGCAATGTCTTTTGGAAGCAGAGGACACTGCCTGTTAGGGCAATGATAATTGTTTGGCTGTGTGTGCTGGATCTTGAATGCAAAAGAATGGAAGATGGTAAATGTTTTGGGAATGAAATGCCTAAGAATTACATGTGGTTTGTGGTAGGTTCATCACATAAAGAATGACGCTGTAAGAGAGAAGTGTAGAGGTATGCACAGTCTGATTGAGTGGGCTAACCATTATGTGATGAAGTGGTTCAAACCTGTGATAAGGATGAGCAAAGAAAAACTGATGGAGGATATAAGTGGAAGGAGCAAGGAGATGGGTTGACTGAGGAGTTGGAAGGATGGTGTTACATAAAGTTACATAGATGCACAGACCACACACACCCAAGGTCCAACTGAGGAGGTCTGTCCTTAATGTTTCAAAAAGAAAAAATGGCCCCTTGTAAGCAGTAGAAGAAAAGGATAGGAAATCAAAGGCTCTCTTCCCACCCTCCACTCCCTCTGGCACATGACAGAAAGAGAACAGGTAGAAAAAATACCTTGCAAGATTAATAAGCTTGAAGGAAATTCTTATAAGAAAGTCATAAGGTAGAATGAACATGAATATTTCATGCAATGCACCCTTCACTATTTTTTTATAAAGGCAATACTAAGGATAAACTTGAGCTCCAGCCTCTCAACTTACCATGCCTATATTATTCCTGATGTTGAAGAATGAGACAGTGATTCTGAATTACTCTCTAAAAGCAGATAACATGGGATAATCATTATTAGTATGATACTACAACATGGCCAGGGAGAGATCAGTGGTTGAGAAGGTAGCATGATATACCACTGTCTTATGATGACATTATATGAATTATTCAGAACCAGAGAGTGACACGTAATGATCAAGCCAAATTTTGAAGATATTAAGGGTGTTGCTCTGAACATTTTCTAGGAGCTCATTCCTGCATCAATAATGTCATTGGGGAAAAAATATTCATACAGTCCAGAATAACTCAGTGACCTCTAAGTCTTAAGGGCTTGGGAAGTGAGTTAGTTGTTGTTCACTGATGATACAGCGTTGGTGGCTGATTCGGGTGAGAAACTGCAAAAGCTGGTGAGTTTGGTAAAGTGTGTGAAAGAAGAAAGCTGAGAGTGAATGTGAATAAGAGCAAAGTTATTAGGTACAGTAGGGTTGAGGGACAAGTCAATTGGGAGGTAAATTTGAATGGAGAAAAACTGGAGGAAGTGAAATGCTTTAGACATCTGGGTGTGAATTTGGCAGTGGATGGAACCATGGAAGTGGAAATGTTTCACAGGGTGGGGGAGAGGGCGAAGGTTCTGGGAGTGTTGAAGAATGTGCGGAAGGCGAGAACATTATCTCAGAAAGCAAAAATGGGTATGTTTGAAGGAATAGTGGTTCCAACAATGTTATATGGTTGCGAGGCATGGGCTATAGATAGGGTTGTTCGGAGGAGGGTGGATGTGTTGGAAGTGAGGTGTTTGAGGACAATATTTGGTGTGGGTGGTTTGATTAAGTAATGAAAGGGTAAGAGAGATGTGTGGTAATAAAAAGAGTGTGGTTGAGAGAGCAGAAGAGGGTGTTTTGAAATGGTTTGGTCACATGGAGAGAATGAGTGAGGAAAGATTGACAAAGAGGATACATGTGTCAGAGGTGGAGGGAACGAAGAGAAGTGGGAGACCAAATTGGAGGTGGAAGGATGGAGTGAAAAAGATTTTGAGTGATCGGGGCCTGAACATGCAGGAGGGTGAAAGGCGTGCAAGGAATAGAGTGAACTGGAATGATGTGGTATACCGGGGTCGACATGATGTCAATGGATTGGACCAAGGCATGTGAAGCATCTGGGGTAAACCATGGAAAGTTTTTTGGGGTGTGGATGTGGAAAGGGAGCTGTGGTTTTGGTGCATTATACATGACAGCTAGAGACTGAGTGTGAATGAATGTGGCCTTTGTTGTCTTTTCCTAGCGCTACCTCGCACGCGTGTGGGGGAGGGGGTTGTCATTTCATGTGTGGCGGGGAATTGATAAAGGCAGCAAGTATGAATTATGTACATGTGTATATATGTATATGTCTTTGTATGTATATATATATGTGTACATTGAAATGTATAGGTCTGTATATGTGCGTGTATGGACGTGTATGTACATACATGTGTATGTGGGTGGGCTGGGTTATTCTTTCTTCTGTTTACTTGCGCTACCTCGCTAATGCAGGAGACATATTACATAAAGTTCTGATTAACGATAATGGGAGAATGTTTTTGGTAAATGAAGTGTGAACTTTGTGATTTCTTGATCTTCATATACAATAGCTAGAAAGTGGATGCATGCAAACAAGGGTGTTTGTTTGTTTCAGATGCTACCTGCTAAGGCAGAAGAGGCAGTTAGTTAAAGAAAAAGATACTACATATACCTATTATTTGGTAATAGATATTTTCTTCAATATTAGTCTTTAAATAGGATTTTCACTTTTCATTATCATTAATGCACTCTTTTTCCAGATAGAGGCTATAGTACTATTTACAAGTACGTACCTCCAGCATAATGGCAGCTCATTTACCAAAATTCCCATATAACTTATAAACCAAGACACCAGTTCATTTACTGGAAGGGTGAAATCAATTAAAACAACTTTTCATCAACAATAACTCAATATTTTTACTGTTTACTTTTTAGTATGATCATATGATTGCTTTGCACTGCTACAGTACTGTTCTAACTAATCAGTATCTGTAGTGTATGATGAAAGTGAAAAAACTCAGCATGTGAAGTATGAATAGGTACGGGTCTTAATTTTTTGTTGCTAGCGAAGTAGGCTCTACGTTGTTTTTCCTATATGACTGAATGACTGCTTTGCTTTGTTATTTGTAGTTTCAGTTGTGCAGTGACTAGTTATAGTAATAATAAGATACTGGAAAAGTAAAGAAATTCACACCAGGTATTACAGAGGAGGTGGTATGTGTGAGGGGAGAGTGGGTTCTCTTTTTCAGTTTTGCTGGCAGACTAAGTCAGTATACAGGGAGCATTTAGGGATGGGCAAATTGTAAATTAAGATAAGAAATTAATTTTCCTTTCTTTTATTGCAACAGAGCATATATTGATCATTCTTTTATGTTTACTTTGGTAAGGTTTACAAACTTGTCTACATTATAGCTATGGTGTGAGTGTCAAGATGACTGGGAAAAGGATGTTCAGTGCTACTGATGGCAGAGTTTCAAGTACAAGCTGTAACTCGAGGTGGATTGATTAAGGGGAAAACTTACACAGATTTTGAACCAGAGGGGGAACAATACACTCAGAGCTGAATAATCCAAGCATCATAGCACAAGCAGTGTACAGATTACTCAAAATTATGTACTCTTGAGTGATGAAACTATCTATCCTATTCACACAAGTGGGAGCCAGAAATAGACACCTTTTCATTTCTTCATTGCTTGAACCACTGATATACCACTTCAGGTCTTGCTAATCTTGTTCTCTGCAGTGCTATACACTTAACCATGCCTTTGTTTCTTTCACCATCAGCACAGAATTTCAAGATCTTGTTATGTTGCCGCTTGTTATAATAAAGTATTTCTAACACTGCAATTCTACGAGTTTGTGTTGAAACACCCTTTTCAATTTTTTTTTGTTTTTTTACAATATTGCAAGTTTGTGCATGATATAGAGTAATATGCTTTCAATCTAGAACTGTGTGGATTCTTGAGGTGTGCAGTCTTGATATTCAGATTTTGAACTCTGAGTGTATTTGATTTCAAAGACGAAATAAAGATATTTACCCAACCCTCTGATGTGTAATTGCAAAAGTGACTTACCATTGAAATAATGCAAAGGAAAGTATGGAAAGGCTTCTTCATGTTTGGACCTAAGACTGTACTCTAGGTAAGGTGGCAATAACCACTGTGATCATTGTAGTGAGATTTGAAAATGTCATTGACATTGCTTACTTTATTTTTAGTACATTATAAATATTCTATGAAAACATTAGCAAATCTATGTCATAGATATGTTTAAAAAAGGTTGTCTTCATTTTTAGCTTGTTTTTTTCAGTAGGAAAGCACATGCAGTTACATAATATACTACAGGAATCACCAAACTTCACATAAATGGGATTACACTGCAAGTCAAAAATCTTTGTTGAGGGTATAACATCATCAGTGAACAATATGGAGTAATGTTTTTGAGGGCCTAATTCCAAAGTAATCCATCCTTTCCCTGCTTCTAGTAATACTATAGCCTTGTTAGTTGCTGGAGGTCTGTAAATGTATCCTGGATTTACATAAATAATTGAATGATTATAGTGGGAATCAATAGGAAAGCAGGTTTCACTAACTATAATTCCACTAAATTGTCAACTTAACAGGAATGTATTTATTCCATTATGCAAAGGATTGCTATAGTGTTTTCTCATGAAATTAGAGGTTTACAAAAACTATTTACTATGCAAGATTTGTGGTGACACTTGAGAAAGACTTTTCATATGTATGAACTAGCTTTGAATGCAGAAAAAAATGTATACAGTATTAGTGGCTAAGTAAAGGACTTCAGATTTCAGTACATTGCAATTACAGCTGCAAGATATTTCCATATCTCATCAGTATTTCATCATAGATTAAGAGATTGTATTCAATTGATTCCATGTAGGATACTGATTGATACAGTACTTACTTTTGTATTGCTCAGAAATTGATAAATAGGACTCTTTAGTTTCAATGAATACTTTCATCGAGGCTTCTTTAAGAACCTGGGGGAGAGGGCAAAGGTGCTGGGAGCATTGAAGAATGTTGGAAGGCAAGAACATTATCTCAGAGAGCAAAAATGGGTATGTTTGAAGGAATAGTGGTTCCAACAATGTTATATGGTTGCAAGGCTTGGGCTATAGATGGGCTTGTGCAGAGGAGGGTGGATGTGTTGGAAATGAAATGTTTGAGGACAATAGGTGGTGTGAGGTGGTTCGATCGAGTAAGTAATGAAAGGGTAAGAGAGATGTGTGGTAATAAAAAAGAGTGTGGTTAAGAGAGCAGAAGAGGGTGCATTGAAATGGTTTGGTCACATGGAGAGAATGAGTGAGGAAAGATTGACAAAAAGGATATAGGTGTCAGAGGTGATGGGAACGAGGAGAAGTGGGAGACCAAACTGGAGGTGGAAGGATGGAGTGAAAAGGATTTTGAGATCGGGGCCTGAACTTACAGGAGGGTGAAAGATGTGCAAGGAATAGAGTGAATTGAAACAATGTGGCATACCGGGGTCGACTTGCTGTCAGTGGATTGAACTAGGGCATGTGAAGCGTCTGGGGTAAACCATGGAAAGTTCTGTGGGGTCTGGATGTGGAAAGGGAGCTGTGGTTTCGGTGCAATACACATGACAGCTAGAGACTGAGTGTGAACAAATTTAGCCTTTGTTGTCTTTTTTTTAGCGCTACCTTGCACACGTGGGGGAGATGGGGGTGCTGTTTTTCATTTGTGGCGGGGTAGCGTCGGGAATGGATGAAGGCATGTACATGTGTATATATGTATATGCCTGTGTATGTGTGACTGAGTTTGGTAAAGTGTGTGAAAGAAGAAAGCTGAGAGTAAATGTGAATAAGAGCAAGGTTATTAAGTACAGTAGGGTTGAGGGACAAGTCATTTGGGAGGTAAGTTTGAATGGAGAAAAGCTGGAGGAAGTGAAGTGTTTTAGATATCTGGGAGTGGATTTGGCAGCAGATGGAACCATGGAAGCGGAGGTGAATCATAGGGTAGGGGAGGAGGCAAAAGTTCTGGGAGCGTTGAAGAATGTATTGAAGTTGAGAACATTATCTCGGAAAGCAAAAATGGGTATGTTCGAAGGAACAGTGGTTCCAACAGTGTTCTATGGTTGTGAGGCGTGGGCTATAGATGGAGTTGTGCAGAGGAGGGTGGATGTGCTGGAAATGAGATGTTTAAGGATAATATGTGGTGTGAGGTGGTTTGATCGAGTAAGTGATAATAGGGTAAGAGAGATGTATGGTAATAAAAAGAGTGTGGTTGAGAGAGCAGAAGAGGGTGTTTTGAAATGGTTTGGGAGAGAATGAGTGAGGAAAGATTGACCAAGAAGATATATGTGTCAGAGGTGGAGGAAATGAGAAGTGGGAGACCAAATTGGAGGTGGAAAGATGGAGTGAAAAAGATTTTGAGTGATTGGGGCCTGAACATGCAGGAGGGTGAAAGGCGTGCAAGGAATAGAGTGAATTAGAATGATGTGGTATACCGGGGTCAATGTGCTGTCAGTGGATTTAACCAGGGCATGTGAAGCGTGTGGGATGGACCGTGGAAGGTTCTGTGGGACCTGGATGTAGAGGGGGAGCTGTGGTTTCAGTGCATTATATATATAGATATCTGGGAGTGGATCTGGCAGCAGATGGAACCATGGAAGTGGAAGTGGATCATAGGGTGGGGGGGGGGAAATCCTGGGAGCCTTGAAGAATGTGTGGAAGTCGAGAACATTATCTCGGAAAGCAAAAATGGATATGTTTGAAGGAATAGTGGTTCCAACAATGTTGTATGGTTGCGAGGCGTGGGCTATGGATAGAGTTGTGCGCAGGAGGATGGATGTGCTGGAAATGAGATGTTTGAGGACAATGTGTGGTGTGAGGTGGTTTGATCGAGTAAGTAACGTAAGGGTAAGAGAGATGTGTGGAAATAAAAAGAGCGTGGTTGAGAGAGCAGAAGAGGGTGTTTTGAAATGGTTTGGGCACATGGAGAGAATGAGTGAGGAAAGATTGACCAAGAGGATATATGTGTCGGAGGTGGAGGGAACGAGGAGAAGTGGGAGACCAAATTGGAGGTGGAAAGATGGAGTGAAAAAGATTTTGTGTGATCGGGGCCTGAACATGCAGGAGGGTGAAAGGAGGGCAAGGAATAGAGTGAATTGGAGCGATGTGGTATACCGGGGTTGAAGTGCTGTCAGTGGATTGAATCAGGGCATGTGAAGCGTCTGGGGTAAACCATGGAAAGCTGTGTAGGTATGAATAGTTGCGTGTGGGGACATATGTATATACGTGTATGGGGGTGGGTTGGGCCATTTCTTTCGTCTGTTTCCTTGCGCTACCTTGCAAACGCAGGAGACAGCGACAAAGCAAAAAAATATATATATATATATATATATATATATATATATATATATATATATATATATATATATATATATTTTTTTTTGCTTTGTCGCTGTCTCCCGCGTTTGCGAGGTAGCGCAAGGAAACAGACGAAAGAGATGGCCCAACCCACCCCCATACACATGTATATACATACGTCCACACACGCAAATATACATACCTACACAGCTTTCCATGGTTTACCCCAGACGCTTCACATGCCCCGATTCAATCCACTGACAGCACGTCAACCCCGGTATACCACATCGCTCCAATTCACTCTATTCCTTGCCCTCCTTTCACCCTCCTGCATGTTCAGGCCCCGATCACACAAAATCTTTTTCACTCCATCTTTCCACCTCCAATTTGGTCTCCCTCTTCTCCTCGTTCCCTCCACCTCCGACACATATATCCTCTTGGTCAATCTTTCCTCACTCATTCTCTCCATGTGCCCAAACCATTTCAAAACACCCTCTTCTGCTCTCTCAACCACGCTCTTTTTATTTCCACACATCTCTCTTACCCTTACGTTACTTACTCGATCAAACCACCTCACACCACACATTGTCCTCAAACATCTCATTTCCAGCACATCCATCCTCCTGCGCACAACTCTATCCATAGCCCACGCCTCGCAACCATACAACATTGTTGGAACCACTATTCCTTCAAACATACCCATTTTTGCTTTCCGAGATAATGTTCTCGACTTCCACACATTCTTCAAGGCTCCCAG
The DNA here is from genome assembly GCF_036320965.1 of Panulirus ornatus. NCBI lineage: Eukaryota > Metazoa > Arthropoda > Malacostraca > Decapoda > Palinuridae > Panulirus > Panulirus ornatus. The sequence goes on from NC_092279.1 coordinate 26,452,787, forward strand.
GATTTCCCCCCCCCACCCTATGATCCACTTCCACTTCCATGGTTCCATCCGCTGCCAGATCCACTCCCAGATATCTAAAACACTTCACTTCCTCCAGTTTTTCTCCATTCAAACTCACCTCCCAATTGACTTGACCCTCAACCCTACTGTACCTAATAACCTTGCTCTTATTCACATTTACTCTTAACTTTCTTCTTTCACACACTTTACCAAACTCAGTCACCAGCTTCTGCAGTTTCTCACATGAATCAGCCACCAGCGCTGTATCATCAGCGAACAACAACTGACTCACTTCCCAAGCTCTCTCATCCCCAACAGACTTCATACTTGCCCCTCTTTCCAAAACTCTTGCATTTACCTCCCTAACAACCCCATCCATAAACAAATTAAACAACCATGGAGACATCACACACCCCTGCCGCAAACCTACATTCACTGAGAACCAATCACTTTCCTCTCTTCCTACACGTACACATGCCAGGGGAGAAAGAATACTTCCCACGTATTCCCTGCGTGTCGTAGAAGGTGACTAAAAGGGGAGGGAGCGGGGGGCTGGAAATCCTCCCCTCTTGTTTTTTTTGTTTTTTTTAGTTTTCCAAAAGAAGGAACAGAGAAGGGGGCCAGGTGAGGATATTCCCTCAGAGGCCCAGTCCTCTGTTCTTAACGCTACCTTGCTAACGTGGGAAATGGTGAATAGTTTGAAAGAAAAGAAGTATATATATGTATACATTGAAATGTATAGGTATGTATATGTGCGTGTGTGGACGTGTATGTATATACATGTGTATGTGGGTGGGTTGGGCCATTTTTTCGTCTGTTTCCTTGCGCTACCTCGCTGACGTGGGAGACAGCGACAAAGTATGATAAATAAATAAATAAATAGAATATATTATCCTTGGGGATAGGAGGAAGAGTACTTCCCCCGTATTCCCTGCGTGTTGTAGAAGGCGACCAAGAGAGAAGGGAGTGGGGGGGGGCTGGAAATTCTCCCCTACCATTTTTAATTTTCCAAAAGAGAACAGAGAAGGAGGCCAAGTGAGGATATTTCCTCTAAGGCTCAGTCCTCTGTTCTTAATGCTACCTCGCTAATGCGGGATATGGCAAACATGTGAAATAAAATATATATATGTATGATTGTATATCTAGGTCCCACAGACCTTTCCATGGTTTACCCCAGACATTTCATATTCCATGGTTCAGTTCATTGACAGGAAGTCGATCCTAGTATACCACATTATTCCAATTCACTCTATATCATGTACACCTGTTACCCTCCTGCATGTTCAGGCCCCAATCATTCAAATTCTTTTTCACTCCTTTCCTTCCACCTACAGTTTGGTCTCCCGCTTCTTGTTTCCTTCACCTCTAACACATTTAACTCTTTGTCAACCTTTCCTTACTCATTCTCTCCATATGTCCAAATCATTTCAACACACCCTTTTTTGCTCTCTCAATCACTTTTTATTTCTACACATCTTACCCTTTCATTACTTACTCAATCAAACCACCTCACGCCGCATATTATCCTCAAACATTTCATTTCCAGCATGTCCACCCTCCACCGCTGGAGCAAATATTCCCCCAAACATACCCATTTTTGCTCTCCGAGATAACATTATCTCCTTCCACACATTCTTCATCATTCTCAGAACATTTATCCTTTCCCCCACCCAACGACTCACTTCTGCTTCCATGGTTCCATTCGCTGACAAATCCATTCCCAGATATCTAAAAAAATTTCACTTCCTCCAATTTTTATCCAATTAAACCTATATCACAACTAACTTGTCCCTCAACTCAGTTGAACCCAATAACCTTGCTTTTATTCACATTTAATCTCAGCTTTCTCCTTTCACACACTCTTCCAAACTCATTCACCAACATCCACAGTTTCTCACTCGAATGAGCCACTAGTGCCGTATCATTGGCGAACAACAATTGACTCACTTCCCAGGCCCTCTCATCCCCAACAGACTTCATACTCAGCCCTTTCTCCAACACTCTTGCAATTACCTTCCTTACCATCCCATCCATTGACAAATTGAACAACCATGGAGACATCACACACCCCTGCCGCAGCCCGAACTTCACTGGGAACCATTCACTTTCCTCTTCCAACTCAAACACATGCCTTACACCCTTTATAAAATCTATTTACTTCTAGCAGCTTACTTCCCACAAAGCATCTCTATCAACTCCATCATATGACTTCAGATCCATAATTGCTGCATTACATTGGCAACTCGAGGGTGGGCAGTCTTGATACATGCTTCTTTCCCTACATGTCAAAGGTTGGGAACTCTCTACCTTCTCATGTTTTCCCCAGTAAGTTCAACCTAGCACATTTCAAAAGACAGGACTTCTTCTTCCTCCAAAATTTGTTAATACTTTCCCTTGTCTTTTCTTTTTCCATTTCATAATTCTTTCTGTATTTCAATTAAGGCCTGGGGCTTTTATGTGGACATTTGTCCATGACTGGAGCCTTCAACATAATAAAGAATCCATCTGTTTTTCTAAGTATTTTTCACACATTCTTCAAAGCGAACACCTGATCCACACATCCTCTACCACTTCTGAAATTTCACTGCCCCTCCCCAGTCTGATGTTCTGTACATGCCTTCACCCTCTTAATCAAGACCTTACTATACAATTTACCTTGTGTACTCAACAGACTTATGCCTCTGTAGTTTGAGCACTTACCATTATCCCCTTTTTCTTTATACAATGGCACTATACATGCATTCCACCAATTCTCAGGCACTTCATGATCCATACAAACACTGCATATGTATACCAACC
>NC_092279.1:26460585-26468085 GCF_036320965.1 Panulirus ornatus
ACCCCCCCCATACACATGTATATACATACGTCCACACACGCAAATATACATACCTACACAGCTTTCCATGGTTTACCCCAGACGCTTCACATGCCTTGATTCAATCCACTGACAGCACGTCAACCCCGGTATACCACATCGCTCCAATTCACTCTATTCCTTGCCCTCCTTTCACCCTCCTGCATGTTCAGGCCCCGATCACACAAAATCTTTTTCACTCCATCTTTCCACCTCCAATTTGGTCTCCCTCTTCTCCTCGTTCCCTCCACCTCCGACACATATATCCTCTTGGTCAATCTTTCCTCACTCATTCTCTCCATGTGCCCAAACCACTTCAAAACACCCTCTTCTGCTCTCTCAACCACGCTCTTTTTATTTCCACACATCTCTCTTACCCTTACGTTACTCACTCGATCAAACCACCTCACACCACACATTGTCCTCAAACATCTCATTTCCAGCACATCCATCCTCCTGCGCACAACTCTATCCATAGCCCACGCTATATATATATATATATATATATATATATATATATATATATATATATATATATATATATTATCCCTGGGGATAGGGGAGAAAGAATACTTCCCACGTATTCCCTGCGTGTCGTAGTAGTCGACTAAAAGGGGAGGGAGCGTGGGGCTGGAAATCCTCCCCTCTCTTTTTTTTTTTTTAATTTTCCAAAAGAAGGAACAGAGAAGGGGGCCAGGTGAGGATATTCCCTCAAAGGCCCAGTCCTCTGTTCTTAATGCTACCTCGCTAATGCGGGAAATGGCAAATAGTTTGAAAGAATATATATATATATATATATATATATATTATCTCTGGGGATAGGGGATTAAGAATACTTCCCACGTATTCCCTGCGTGTCGTAGAAGGTGACTAAAAGGGGAGGGAGCGGGGGGCTGGAAATCCTCCCCTCTCATTTTTTTTTTTTCTTTTTTTAATTTTCCAAAAGAAGGAACAGAGGGGGCCAGGTGAGGATATTCCAAAAAAGGCCCAATCCTCTGTTCTTAACACTACCTCGCTAACGCGGGAAATGGCGAATAGTTCTATGAAGGTGCGCGTTCATATGCACTTTATTCGTATATATATATATATATATATATATATATATATATATATATATATATATATATATATATATATATATATTCGCCATTTCCAGCATCAGCGAGGTAACGTTAAGAGCAGAAGACTAAGCCTTTGAGGAAATATCCTTACTTGAACTCCTTCTCTGTTCCTTCTTTTGGAAAATTAAAAACGAGAGGAGGATTTCCAGCCACCCGCTCCTCCCGTTTTAGTCGCCACCTATGACACAGGGAATACGTAGGAAGTATTCATTCTCCCCTATCTCCAGGGATATATATCCCTTTCTTAACCAAGAGGAAATATATATATATATGATAGGGAGAAAGAATTCTACCTCCGTATTCCCTGCTTGTCGTAGAAGGCGAGTAAAAGGGGGCAGGAGAGGAGGGGCTGGTAACCCTTCCCTTGTATTTCAGTTTATAAAAGAGGAAAAAAGAAGGAGGAAGCAGTGAGTGCTCATCCTCCTCGAAGGCTCAGATTGGTGTGTGTGTGGATGTAGTCAAAATGAAAAGAAAGAAGAAATAGATCGGATGTTTAAGGAAAGAAACTTGGATGTTCTTTCTGGCTGTGAATGAAACGAAGTTCAACAGTCGAGGGAAGAATGGTTTAGGAATGTCTTGGGAGGAAAGTTAGGGGTTGGTGAAAAAAGAAAAGCTAAGGAATGAGCATCACTACTCCCAAAGTAGGAGTTGTTGGAGTGTGTGATACGGTGTAAGGAAGTAAATTCTAGAATGATGTGGGTAAAACTCAAAGTGGGCAGGGAGAGATATTTGTGATTATTAAGAAGAAAGATCATGAGAGGCAAGTGAATGTATCAGCAGTTTTGATGCACGAAACCAGCGCATTATTGATGGGTGATTTAAATGTGGAGGTAAGTAATGTGGCAGTTGAGGGTATAATTGATGCACATAGGGTATTCAGTATTATGAACGGAAGTGGTGAAGAGATTGTGGAGTTGTGCTGAAAAAAAGACTGATATTTGGGATTACCTGGCTTAAGAAGAAATATACACAAGTATACATATGCAATTAGGAGAGATGGTCACTGGCTTTATTAGATTACGTATTGATTGATGGGCGTGTAAAACAGAGAATTTTGAATAGAAATGTGCTGAGAGGGGCAGCTGATGGGGTGTCTGATCGCAATCTTGTGGAGGCAATGGTGAAGATCTGCAGAGGTTTTTGAAAAAAGAGGGGACCATGGCGGTGAGAAGAGAGTTGTGAGAGTAAGTGAGCATGGAAAGGATACTTGAGTGAAGAAATACCAGGAGAGATTGAGTGTAGAATAGCAAGAGGTGAGAGTAAAAGAGATGAAGGGGAGTGGGTGAGGAATGGCAGGTATATAGGGAAGCGGTGATAGTATGTGCAAAAGCTGCATGTGGCATGCGACAGGTGGGAGGTGTGTAGATGAGAAAGGGTAGTGAGTGCTGGGCTGAAGAAGTAAAGTTACTAGTGAATGGGAAAAGAGAGGTGTTTGGGTGGTGCTTATAAGAAAGGAGTGCGAGAGATTGGGAAGTGTATAAGAGAAAGCGGGAGGAGGTCACGGGAAGATGCAGGGGTCGGAAAAGAGGGAAAATGAGAGTTGAGGTTAGAGAGTATAGTTAAACTTTAAGGAAAATAAAAAGAGTGATTTGGGAAGAGGTAAATAATGCACGAAAAACAGATCAAATGGGAACATTGGTGAAGGGGGTAAAAGAGAAAGTGATAACAAGTATTGATGGAGTGAGTATTTTGAAGGATTGTTAAATGGGTTTCATGATAGAGTGGTAGATATAGGGTGTTTTGGTCGGGGTGGTGTGTGAAGTGAGAGAGTCATGGATAGCAGTTTGGTGAAGAGAAAAGAGGTAGTGAAAGCCTTGTGGAAGATATCCTGCAGCAAGGCAGCGGGAGTCGACTGTATTGCAGTTTAATTTATAAAAAAAAGGGGGTGACTGTGTTGTTGATTGGTTAGTAAGGATATTCAGTGTTAGTATGGATCATGGTGAAGTGCCTGAGGATTGGTGAAATGCATGTATAGTTCCACTGTAGAAAGACAAAGGGGATAATGGTGAGTGTTCAAACTACAGAGGCATAAGTCTGTTGAGTACACCTGGTAAATTATATGGGAGGGTATTGATTGAGAGGGTGAAGGCATGCACAGAACATTAGATTGGGGAGGAGCAGTGTGATTTCAGAAGTGGTAGAGAATGTGTGGATCAGGTGCTTGCTTTGAAAAATGTGTGAGAAATACTTAGAAAAACAGATGGATTTTTTTTTTATGTTGAAGGCTCCAGTAATGGACAAAAGTCCACATCAAGGCTGGGTCTTGATTGAAATATACAAAGAATTATAAAATGGACAAAGAAAAGACAAGGGAAAGTATTTACGAATTTTGGAGGAAGTGAAAGACCTGCCTTTTGAAAAGTGCCAGGTCATAGTTATTGGGAAAAACATGAGAAGGTAGAGAGTTCCAAAGCTTCGACGTATAGGGAAAGAAGCATGCATCAAAACGGCCCACCCTTGAGTTGCCGATGTGTGTGGCATTTATAGATCTGAAGTCATATGATGGGGTTGATAGAAATGCTTTGTGGAAAGTCTTAAGAGTATATGGCGTGGGAGGTAAGTTGCTAGAAGCTGGTGTAAGGCGTGTGTACGAATTGGAAGATAGGAGAGAGAATGGTTCCCAGTGAAGGTTGGTCTGCGGCAAGGGTGTGTGATGTCTCCCATGATTGTTTAATTTGTTTATGGATGGGATGGTGAAGAAGGTGAATGCAAGAGTGTTGAAAAGAGGGGCGAGTATGCAGTCTGTTGGGAATGAGAGGGCCTGGGAAATGAGTCACTTGCTGTTCGCCGATGATGCAGCACTCGTGGCTGATTTGATTGAGAAACTTTGGATGTAGGTGACTGAGTTTGGGAGAGTGTGTGAAAGGAGAAAGTTGAGAGTAAATGTGAATAAAAGCAAGGCTATTAGGTTCAGTGGAGTTGAGGGACAAGTTACCTGTGATATAAGTTTGATTGGAGAAAAATTGAAGGAAGTTTTTTTTTTTTAGATATCTGGGAGTGGATCTGTCAGCGAATGGAACCATGGAAGCATAAGTGTCGTCAGGTGGGGGAGGGGGCAAAAGTTCTGGGAGCGATGAAGAATGTGTGGAGAGAGAGAGAGAGAGAGAGAGAGAGAGAGAGAGAGAGAGAGAGAGAGAGAGAGAGAACGTTATCTAGATCAAAAATGGGTATGTTTGAAGGAATAGCAGTTCCAGCTATATTATATGGTTGTAAGGCATGGGCTATAGATACGGTTGCGAGGAGGGTGAACATGTTGGAAATGAAATGTTTGAGGACACTATGTGGTGTCAGGTAGTTTGATCGGGTAAGTAATGAAATGGTGAGAAAGATGAGTGGAAGTAAAAAGAGTGTGGTTGAGAGAGCAGAAGAGGGTGTGTTGAAATGGTTTGGACATATGGAGAGAATGAAATGACATAGAGGATATATGTGTCAGAGGTGGAGGGAACAAGGAGAAGTGGGAGACCAAATTGGAGGTGGAAGGATGGAGTGAAAAAGATTTTGAGTGATTGGGGCCTGAACATGCAGGAGGGTGAAAGGCATAAATGGAATAGAGTAAATTGTGGTTTACGTACCGTCAATGGACTGAACCAGGGCATGTGAAACGTTCTGGGTAAACCATGGAAATGTATTTGGGGTCTGGATGTGGATAGGGAACTGTGGTTTCGGTGCAATACACATGACTTTCTTCATCTGTTCCTTGGCGCTGCCTTGCTGATGCAGGGGGTGGCGACACTGTTTCCTTTGGGCGGGGTGGCGCTGGGAATGGATGAAACGAGCAAGTATGTATGTATATATATGTATATATATATATATATATATATATATATATATATATATATATATATATATATATATATATATATATATATATTTTTTTTTTTTTTTTTTTTTTTTTTTTCATACTCTGTCGCTGTCTCCCGCGTTTGCGAGGTAGCGCAAGTTAACAGACGAAAGAAATGGCCCAACCCCCCCCCCCATACATATGTACATACGTCCACACACGCAAATATACATACCTACACAGCCTTCCATGGTTTACCCCAGACGCTTCACATGCCTTGATTCAATCCACTGACAGCACGTCAACCCCTGTATACCACATCGCTCCAATTCACTCTATTCCTTGCCCTCCTTTCACCCTCCTGCATGTTCAGGCCCCGATCACACAAAATCTTTTTCACTCCATCTTTCCACCTCCAATTTGGTCTCCCTCTTCTCCTCGTTCCCTCCACCTCCGACACATATATCCTCTTGGTCAATCTTTCCTCACTCATTCTCTCCATGTGCCCAAACCATTTCAAAACACCCTCTTCTGCTCTCTCAACCACGCTCTTTTTATTTCCACACATCTCTCTTACCCTTAAGTTACTTACTCGATCAAACCACCTCACACCACACATTGTCCTCAAACATCTCATTTCCAGCACATCCATCCTCCTGCGCACATCTCTATCCATAGCCCACGCCTCGCAACCATACAACATTGTTGGAACCACTATTCCTTCAAACATACCCATTTTTGCTTTCCGAGATAATGTTCTCGACTTCCAAACATTCTTCAAGGCTCCCAGAATTTTCGCCCCCTCCCCCACCCTATGATTCACTTCCGCTTCCATGGTTCCATCCGCTGCCAGATCCACTCCCAGATATCTAAAACACTTTACTTCCTCCAGTTTTTCTCCATTCAAACTTACCTCCCAATTGAATTGACCCTCAACCCTACTGTACCTAATAACCTTGCTCTTATTCACATTCACCCTTAACTTTCTTCTTTCACACACTTTACCAAACTCAGTCACCAGCTTCTACAGTTTCTTACATGAATCAGCCACCAGCGCTGTATCATCAGCGAACAAAAACTGACTCACTTCCCAAACTCTCTCATCCACAACAGACTTCATACTTGCCCCTCTTTCCAAAACTCTTGCATTCACCTCCCTAACAACCCCATCTATAAACAAATTAAACAACCATGGAGACATCATACACCCCTGCCGCAAACCTACATTCACTGAGAACCAATCACTTTCCTCTCTTCCTACACGTACACATTCTTTACATCCTCGATAAAAACTTTGCACTGCTTCTAACAACTTGCCTCCCACACCATATATTCTTAAACCTTCCACAGAGCATCTCTATCAACTCTATCATATGCCTTCTCCAGATCCATAAATGCTACATACAAATCCATTTGTTTTTCTAAGTATTTCTCACATACATTCTTCAAAGCAAACACCTGATCCACACATCCTCTACCACTTATGAAACCACACTGCTCTTCCCCAATCTGATGCTCTGTACATGCCTTCACCCTCTCAATCAATACCCTCCCATATGATTTCCCAGAAATACTCAACAAACTTATACCTCTGTAATTTGAGCACTCACTTTTATCCCCTTTGCCTTTGTACAATGGCACTATGCAAGCATTCCGCCAATCCTCAAGCACCTCACCATGAATCATACATACATTGAATAACCTTACCAACCAGTCAACAATACAGTCACCTCCTTTTTTAATAAATTCCACTGCAATACCATCCAAACCTGCTGCCTTGCTGGCTTTCATCTTCCGTAAAGCTTTTACTACCTCTTCTCTGTTTACCAAATCATTTTCCCTAACCCTCTCACTTTGCACACCACCTCGACCAAAACACCCTATATCTGCCACTCTATCATCAAACACATTCAACAAACCTTCAAAATACTCACTCCATCTCCTTCTCACATCACCACTACTTGTTATCACCTCCCCATTTGCCCCCTTCACTGAAGTTCCCATTTGCTCCCTTGTCTTACACACTTTATTTACCTCCTTCCAGAACATCTTTTTATTCTCCCTCAAATTTAATGATACTCTCTCACCCCAACTCTCATTTGCCCTCTTTTTCACCTCTTGCACCTTTCTCTTGACCTCCTGCCTCTTTCTTCTATACCTCTCCCACTCATTTGCATTTTTTCCCTGCAAAAATCGTCCAAATGCCTCTCTCTTCTCTTTCACTAATAAACTTACTTCTTCATCCCACCACTCACTACCTTTTCTAATCAACCCACCTCCCACGCTTCTCATGCCACAAGCATCTTTTGCGCAAGCCATCACTGATTCCCTAAATACATCCCATTCCTCCCCCACTCCCCTTACCTCCTTTGTTCTCACCTTTTTCCATTCTGTACTCAGTCTCTCCTGGTACTTCCTCACACAGGTCTCCTTCCCAAGCTCACTTACTCTCACCACTATCTTCACCCCAACATTCTCTCTTCTTTTCTGAAAACCCCCACAAATCTTCACCTTCGCCTCCACAAGATAATGATCAGACATCCCTCCAGTTGCACCTCTCAGCACATTAACATCCAAAAG